>NC_089318.1:7114848-7252348 GCF_036669915.1 Pocillopora verrucosa | reverse complement strand
ATTGGTAGGCCTTTCACGCGCGCTATTTTGTGATAAAAATGTAAGTGAAAAGAAAAACTTAGACAATTCTATCAACAACTAATGATTCTATCTCTCACCTTCACCGTGTAGCCTCTCACCAAGTCAAAATAATATCCTCCTTGACTCCATTTCATCGCCGCTGGCTCCATGTCTTTGTTAGCGTCGTTGAGCTCACAGTTATTTCCTTTAGACAGAGGGAAATAATTCATGAATACACACAGGCAGTCATCTTTGCACTTCAGTGACACTGGGTAGCGCTGTGGACTGTCAATCTTTGAAACACGTGACCCTCAAGAATGTGATTATAGACGACATGCTCATCGATAACAAACTTCAAGTTTTGACAATTTACTGTTGGCTGCGCCTCTTTGGTGTGAGTGAGCTGAGATACCAACAACATCGTTTGTAGATAGCGAAGAACACTCATGATGGACCTTAAAAACGTACAAATGAGATGGTTATCTTAATTCCATAATTATACCAAGGCATTTAAAATTTAGTTAGTAGCAATCGGAGTCTACTTAGAAAAAAAGGCAAAAAATCGTGAATAGGTACGTGATCGTACTATGGTGTAAACGCGACTCGACCTCAGGTTACGATCAAGATCTTAACTAGCGTTTTAAAATGTTTCCTTCTTTTGACGCAAAAGTGATTACGTAATGCTTATTAAGAAATGGACCATTGTTCTCCAGGATCGAATATCTCGATGACACATTAAATGACTAATATAAAAAATTGGCCGAGATTGAAATGAGAATCTGAGGTACAGTGCGCATGGCGCACCAGATATATTTTGCTGTGTTGATGGTACAAAAAAGTGACTTATCGAATAAGTCATGACGCATGAGTTTTGTTCAATCAACGGTAGTAGAAACTAATTGCATGTTGTCTCTTCCCTCCATTAGTTCAGTAACAAACTTTTAGTTTTAACTGAGAACTACCTCACTGCACTAACCTTAAAATGTCCATTGTTTTATGGCTTCAGTAAAATCTATCGAGAAAGATTTGCGGGCGAACTGATGTTGTTGAAACTATATGCATATCCAGTATTATTATATACTCAACAAAATATCGCGTTTCTGATTGGTCAATGATGAATGCATAAATAGGTTATAGAGTGCAATAGAGGTTATAGAGTGCAATACGGAGAAGTTGCCATGGAAACACCGGGGAAGCGCCAAATTTGAACACCAAATTATAAAAAAATCGAGAATATAATAAATAAAAAATCGTATGAACCTGCTCGTGCATTTCGTGATTTATGGTCACTCGTGATGTTTTGAAAGTTCTCAAATTGCACTCGCCTTTTAACATTTCAGGTCAAAAGTTCTCAACTTTTCTGGGACAGTTAAAAAAGTGTCCCTCTCACCATTAGCTTTCTTTTGGCTCATATTAACAACGTTTGTTTTTCCGAAGTCGTTAACCACGCACCAGGACCACTACAGCAAGCCATAAAAAAAAGGTCGGTGGAACAAAGGTTGTTTGTTGCCATCCACTGTTTCCTAATTAGGTAGAAATGAGAACTGTCCAACATTAAAGAAATAATTTACACTACCAGTGACCTCCTGAGCTTAAACATACCGCGAAAACACTAACTGATACCGACAACAATAACTAAGACGGCAGTAATGGCGTAAGTTCAGAAAGACATAGCTGAAACTAAAACTACCGTCACACCATCGCACAGCTGGTTTGCATACTTAACGAAAAAAGCTAAACTATGTTAGTTTAAAATCGCGATCATTTTTCTCCATTACAAATTTATTCTTCGTAGGGTATCGATAACCAAAGCAATCTTTCTTCGATTTCGAGTTTGTTTCCCATCAGGCTCCATGCGTCAGTATGTACTTCATCATTTGACCGGCAAGACCACGACAGAAAAAAATTCTACAAGAAAATCTATTACTTTATTTATTCGAGTCTTACAATTCATCAAAAAAGCGACTTCTTTCAATATTTCTGTTTTGTTTTCTCATTTCTAACGTTAGAAGTAATGTTCTTGGAAAATGTGGCAGAATCATGCGACTGCATGGTGAAAGGCTATTCGGGAGTTTAAGATTTCACAACGGCGACGTGTGGTAAAATGTTGCTGAAAAAAACGTTATTTATTTTCCACTAAGTTTCTTACCAATAGCTCGATGTGTTAACCGTTTCTGATGGTACGACATCTTAACTTCGGCATAACATGGGAATGTGGTGACAAGTTCAAAGTAAAAAAGGCAACTAAATCGCTGTGGAAGTAACCTTGTTGAGAGAAGGTATTAGTTGGTGATTTCACGTCTTTGTTCAGTATGGGACGGACGGCTGAGAAATGTACAAAGTTTTAAAACGCACGGGTTTCGCTATTGTTTAGCTCATTAGATCTTTTGTTTCGCTACGTTCTCGCTTTCGTCGCCGTCGTGGTTTTTTCTAAAAGGGGCCTTAAGATCCGAGGACGGCGAGGACGTGAACTTGGGGGAATGGGGAGAGGTCGCCGTCGTAAGGCGCGAAAAATAACCTTAAGAACACTCGTAGAAGATGCAGTCTGCTCCACAACAGGCAATTCTCCTTCTTTCCACTTCTGAACGCGATAATTTTTTTCACGCAAATATGCAATTTTGTCACCTCCACTACTACTACTCTTTTTGCTTTGGTTTCACTTCTTCCTCCTCTTCATTCCGCTGCCTTTCCTGTGTTCCGCTCAGGTTTTCTATAGCCTCTGTTTCTCATTTCCGCTGCTTTTGCGTTGTCAGTTTTCTTCTTATCGTTTTCTACGGTGTCTTCAGCTGCAGCTGCGGCTATTTCTTCCAGAGCCTTTTCCAACCTACTCTAATGACATTCAATTTCACTTGCCTTTTCTTCTTCTTTCATCTTTGTTTTAAATTTCTCGCTCGGCATGTTTCTTTCTCTAACAGCAAGCTCACAGACTTTGAATCTGAAAAACTATAATAATGTTTAGCTTCAGTGATTTTTTTCCTTAAACAAACTCGGGTAAATTATCCAGATTAAATTCCTTGTTTAGTTTTAATACTCATTACGAATATGAACTGAAAACAACTTACTGGACTGTCTTATTTGAACTCGTCTCCATTTCAGCCTATTTGAGTCACGAACTTTTGAAGCTGTTTAGAAGGAGAAAGAAACTTCGGTCAGTTTTCGTCTTTGAATGAGTTCTACAACCATTTACATTTGTCACAAGTTAGGAAAAAATGTTGACAGTTCATTATATATTGAAAATATACGATAAGTTCATTTGAAATGACCTTAAAGTAAAAGGAACTTACTTACGTTTTAGACAAAAGACAAACACTTCGTTTTGACGTCGCAGACAACACAACTACGGTGGAAAACTTCGCGCACCGGCTGCCGGAAATGTGCCAGCAAATATTTTAAGCTTCTGCTCGCTGTCGTCCCTAAAGTCTCTATTTGCGGATCGGTTTACGTCAATCTGTCGGGCCCTACATCAATTGAGGTTTTCAGCCAATTCAGAGGCTTTCATCCACCATTTCGCCATTATTGATGACTAACACGTCAATGTTGTGTGCGTTTGAACTGGATTCCAGATAATACTGGGCATTTTAATCGGCCACCCACGCATGTACAATGTAGCCATTCAGAGTATGGAGTTACCGTGTTTTTGGACCGAAATCTGGCAGCTCTTGTTCAATAGAGAACAATACGAGTCAGAATAGGATTATGATTTTGCATGTTCACCCCCAACTATCTCGAATACATAGAGATTATTCCATGGAAAGTGCGTACGAACGAGTTTTATTCACGGGTTGCGATACACCACAAAAAAAATGAACAAGTGAGCGCAGCGAATGAATAAGTATTTTGATGCATCGCACTTTCCATGATATGAAGTTTTTATTTCATTCATACTTAGATTTTTTCTCATTGAACAAAAAATTTCAAAGATTGAAAGAAGACGACTTTTCAACGACGAATGTGAAAGAAGACGATTTTATCGAGCTTTTGACTTTTAAAATGTAATAGTGTCATCTATGGAACATGACTTGAATAGTGAAAGTCAAGGTAAAAAGCGTTTGTAGAGAGACCGCCTAAAAACGCAAAATTTAAATATTAAGATATGGATGCTGAGTATTTAAGGTTGCCTACGACGTAGCTCTTGTGTTTGTCTACATTCCTCTTTGATAAAGAGTCAGTGTAACCATCTGAAATATTTAACGTTTAGTTCAAGTTCAACTCCTGAGGAGGACCACATTTGAAAGCATACATATGATGTCATTGTTTGTTCTTAGCCTTGCTCTAATGGTTTCTCAGAGTGATATTTTGTCGGCTGAGTTTCCTTTTCTAAAGAAGAAAATGAATCCACAAAAAGTCACAAATCATATTTAGCTCAACACCTGTACTGCGTTGTGGAAGCAGGCGAAGACAAGCAGCGGTGATCCTGATTGCTATCGTTGCAGCCATACTCCCCGAAATTGTCTTCCTTGTTGATGAGTCCTCCTGTTCCTCCATCAAATTCACATCCCCTCTCAATGCTACCACAAACCCTGATGTGCCAGGATGCCTCCTCTGACTTTTCCAATTTTTGCTTTGTTCTTCAATATGAGGCAAATACTTCCACCTTTATATCACTCAAAACAATTAAACTAGAAGAGACCAGAAACAATGAAAAGAGCTCGCCATGAGATGTTTTTCATCGAGAAAGATCGATACTTACGGTTGGATGTCAAAGCTTATTGTCTCCACAATTAGAAGGAAAAAAATTGACCACGGTATTTCCGTATGTTTCCAAGGAGGACTTGAGTGTGATTCAGTTGAATAGCCTTTTTTTCTTTTAGTACTCCTCAGAAGTGTCTTAATAGCTAAAAGAAAAAAGGAGTTTAACTTTTTTTTTCCTTTTTTTTTTTTAAATTCGTGGAAGGATATACGTCGAAATGTGTCTTTTAATTATCTTTAGAATAGTGATCACAAAAAAACAAGTAATTTCACAACAAGAAGCGGTAGAGACCAGAGACAGACAAAGGAGATCGCCAATAGCCTTTTAATCTTCATTCAGAAATATAGATACTTACAGCTAGGTGACAAAACTCATTCTCTCGCTATTGAAAATTTTCCTTCGTTTCCATAGAGGAATTGACTTTGTTACAGTTAAAAGAGGCAGTTGAACACGAATTATGAATGATGGTCGATCCGGCTCCAGCTCTTTATTTTTGGCTGAACTCTCTGTAAAGGAGTCCACAAATGCAAAGGTTCAAAAACTGAGAAACAGTCCCATTGGAAATTACGTCACTCAACCTCCTTACTTTTGGCCGCCACCTTTAATGATATTTCAACTGGGTTTCTTTCAGGTTATTTGTATATTAAAGGAGCTGAATGTTTGGAATGACTTTTTTAAGCAGTATCAGTACGCAAAGAGAAAATATAGAAAAACAATTTAAGGAAACGGTACAGAAACACTCAAATTTAATTTACACCACGCACAAAACTAGTGTCCCTGGTTGGTACAGTGTCGTTTCTCAAAAAACACTTCATCTTCATCCCTTGGGTCTCCATCATGCTGTTTAATATGGACAAGTTTTGCTCATAGCATAATTCTTCAAGATTTGCCCAACAAAGCGACGTTTACGGCCAAGTTGGATCGTTACGATCGTGTCTTTGTCTGCAGACAAATTTCACCCATTTTTCTCTCACAATGTGGATCGTTCGGGAACTGAAACATTCTATGCCCGGTGCCGGAACGATCTATTGTGACAGCTTTGCTGGTCAGAGCCGGGGCACCAGCAACACAATATCGCCCTCGTTGCCGAATTCGACTGAATTCTATTTTATGTTACCAAAGTGACGTCAGCGGTTTTTTGTCGAATGGTACTTTGGCCGCGCAATTCGAATACCTTTTTTGAGGGGAAAATAAGGTGATGTCTCACATTATGTACAACAATCCTGAATGACGTTTACACTTCACTGGTGCTTCTCTTGACAAACACCTGCTCCGACAACTATACCTACTTCATCTCCTACATTTTAAACATTTCAAAAATTGTTCTAAGAAGAAATGTGCAATGTTATTAAGTAAGCAGTGATCCTAACGAAGCACTTAAGTACCTTAGTCCTTGTCAAAGAGAGGCTGTTGAGGGATTCTCACAGTTATGTATCGAGTCCCTAATATTAAAATCAAGCAAAGCTGTACATATTTATCACCAAGGAGAAATTACTAATATCACTGCCACTAAGTAAATACCATTTCTCCTCACTGTACGGATTTTTAAAGCGAAATCAAGAAACCTAAACTTAAAGCTTGGTTTTACAAATGATCAAACTAACGAAGCCGAAGCTAATTTTCGAAAAAAATAAAAGTAAAGTAAAAGTTAAGAGAAAACGGTTGATTGACCGAGTCAAGAAAATGTCGCCCTACGACGAGAAAACACCATTATTAAATTAATAGCGTACGGAGGTATTTTTAAACATCTCTGAATCTAAACACAAGCATTTCAACTTACGATTACTCACTTGCTTGGAAATAATTTGCATAAATCAACTAATGGTGAACTCTGAATGTGTTTTCAAAGACGAATATAAAAAAAGGCCAATTTTATCGACCTTTCACTTTTAAGATGTAAGTGTATTATCTATTGAACATTACATGGAAAGATGAAAGTGCAGGTGAAGAGTGTTTGCTCAGAGACCGCCTAATTCCTTCAATTATTGAAATATGGACGTTGTGTATCTAAGGTCTCAGCTTGCTTATGATGTCACTCTTGTGCATGTCTGCATTCCTCTATGATAGAGGGTCAGCGTAACTATCTGAAATATTAAACGTTTAGTTCAAGTTCAACTCCTAATTGGACCAAACTTTGAGGCACTTGATGTCATTGTTAGTTCTTAGCCTTGCTCCGATGTTTTCCTACTTTCAGTTGGCTGTCTTTCCTCTTCTGTGAAAGGAAATAAATTCGCAAAAAGTTACTCGTCACACTTAGATCCAAACCAATGCTGCGTTGTAGAAGCAGGAGAAAACGAGCAGCGGTGATCCGGATTTGAGTTTATTTTTTCAAATTTTCCGAAGTTTTTTTCACGGAAGACTCCACCTGGTTTTCCATCAAATTCACATTCCTCTTTTATGCTATTGTAACTCCTTATGTGCCAGGACACATCTTGCTGCTGTTTTGTGAGAGCGGTGCAATTAGAACAATTTATTCCTCGGATATTGACGTATTCGTACATCTGGCAGGTGTCCCAGGTACCAAAAATGTCATGACCTGCCAGCTTAGCGCGTGCGTAGTCCGTATACTGCAGGCCATCCGTAGAAAAGTTACAAGTTGCTCTCAGATGTGTGGAGTGATTAGCAAGATACTGCATCTGTGATAAGGATAATCGGAACTCGTTCCAATTTACTTCCCTCTCTTCAATATCAATCTCAAGGTTTTTACCAAACCCTGCATAATTGAAGGTATTTCTCTTGGAAAAGGAAAACGATTGTATTAACGTCCATACAAAGCCAGGTTCAGACTGCAAGTCACAGTAAACAGAAAACCGTTCATTGTCTGAATTTGAGATGTCGTATTTTCCTGATGTCGAGGCACCGTTCTTAGCTATGTCTTTGCAGCTTATCGGATATTTCATCTTCTCACACCGCTGACCAGAGTAGGTGTTAGGACAGGTACAGTTAAACCTGGTGCTGTGAGTGTCACAAATCTCCTGACATGCCCCTCCATTGAGACAAGGATTGGTGCGGCAGCATCTGTTGATGCAATGATACTTCTCTGGTGTATATTTGTCTTCACCCTACAGCAACATTTAAAGGATGTTTTAGCTCACCATGCTCATCGAATTGGGTTGGCATGTGCGTTGTAGCAAACATCAACAACTCTCACCGGAAACGGATCGAATCGATAACAAACAGTGCGAGCAAAGTACGTGTGCCTACAACACATAGCGGGGTGTCAGAATGGAGATGAAATGTCCATCAAAATTAGATTTGAAATGCAGTAATACAGCTATGGTTAAGTCAATGGTGTCTTCATGCAATTTGTTGTCACTTCTGTTCTGCCGTTCCCTTCGGATTACAACATGGCCGTTATGAAAAAAGTTTGCGAGAAAGACAATGAACCCAATCCTCTCTTAGCCAAATCAGTTTTTTATGGTTTTGTCTAAACCAATCATATTGCAGACAAAACGATATGCAGAAAATTGTCTTTAGCTAAGACTGACATATAACAGACCTTTTTTTAAGGAGTACCGCAAAACTTGATCATGTGGAAATATTTATTTTATTTACGAACTTGAACATCTTGGGATATTTACTTTGTTTACGAAAGTTCACAAATAAATGAGTAAAACATTAGATAAATAATCTTATCTCACCTTCACCATGTAGCTTCTAACCAAATCATAATAATTTCCCCCTTGCCTCCATTTCATCGCCGCTGGCTCCATGTCCTTGTTAGCTTCGTTGAGCTCACAATTGTTTTCTTTGGACAGAGGGAAATAATTCATGGATACACAAAGGCAGTCATCTTTGCACTTCAAGTGACACTGGATGGCGTTTGGGACTGTCAATCTTTGAAACACGTGACCCTCAAGAATTTGGTCATGGATGACATCGTCATCGATAGCAAACTTGAAGTTTTGACAAGTTACTTTTTTCTGTGCCTCAGTGGAGAGGGTCAAATTGAATACAAACAGCACGACTTGGAAATATTGTACGATGCCCATAACAATAGCACTATTAATGTAGAGACAAAAAGATGCAGGATTATTTCATCTGAAAAGCATGGGGTAATCTGGGACGAAATACATAGATATTTGGGCCTCTTGCTTAAAAGCGACCTATATTGATGCATTTTTTAAAATTAACTACGAAATTGTTTTTCTTAAAGCATGAAGCGTAACATTTATCTTAATTGCAACGGAAAGAAAATAATCGTTAGCAGTAAAATTGCCAAAATTTTAGTCGCTAGCCGTAAGAGCCATTACCATATTGAGACCTTCTTCTGAGTCAGTAAACGTTCCGAAAGACTGAAAAGAGTGTATTCGTCTCGCTGTGAAGTCGATCTTCACTACAGAATCACCTGTTTGCGGAATTATGAAAAGAAGACTAGGCAAACATTCAAGCCTAAACGAAATTGCTCCTCGACGATTTGTGTTAGGAATGCTCTACAAAAGGAGCCGTAAACGTTCCCTGCAGTTTAGCCTAAGCTGAACACAGTTTATAGAGAATTGATTGTCAGCTCAAATGCTTAGCTGATTTCTCTTCATTGTCTAAGTTGCAATGGAGGGAGATATATTGGCAAATGGAACTGATATAAATAAATACACGAACCAGTAATTGCTGATTAAAAGTATGTCTGCTACAGTCACTTGAATACAAAGTTAAATCCGCCCGCATGACGAGCTTTGCGTCGGAAAAATTTTTTTATGCAAATTGGCTGGCTGCACGTTGAATGTGCAGCCAGCTAATTTGCATAAGTAAGTCAAGCCAAAGTTTGACGCCTCTTGGTGGCATGAGGTGTTCGATGAACATTCCAGGACATCCGATAATCGCTATAAAAAAGTTAATAAAGCTCCCCTCCAATGAAATGGAAAAAAACGTAACTTCCGATGATTACATTTCTAATCATTTTCAAGATACAACTCTACTTTGTTCGCTCACTTTCCAGAAACAAGAGTCCAGAGAAATGCCTCATACAAACTTAATGGGTCTAATTCGAAAAAACCTAAGGGGCGGTACGCTAAGTTTATTTTCTCTGTAGAGGCAATAAATGTCTTAAAGAAGACAACAGTAAATCGTTAACACAAGGTCCACAAATAGCCCTGACCAAATGTTAGAAATAAACATATAACAGGAACACTTTAAAACACGTAAAAAAGAAGAAACTTAAAAATAGTCTAAAAAAGCGGCATCGGTAAAGCTGATTTCAGCTCCATGATCGAAGACCTGGGCCAATCTAAGGCTAACTCCGACAAACCCTTCTTTACACAGGTCATGGTTTTGAACTTTTAAAGTCCAGAAACTGTGTTGATTAGATAATCCAGAGAATACACATCGCTTTCCATTGATGGTCTGCCCGTTCAGTCTACAAGCTTCGACGCAATGCAACTATTCTTATAATAACCTTTTTTGTACGAAGGTTTTGGAACGGCATTTTTAGCTTTACCGAAGACACCACTCTTGCCAAAATCGACTATAACAGGAGAAGCTGGTCTGAAACACCGTTATCGCATTTTAGGTCATTGTGAACAAATTCACACGTATGAATATCGTCTTACGCGTCTGTCGTGTAAGGAGGGTAAAGTCCCAAGAGGGTATATAAGAGATTAAAAATAACCCTCAGGTATACACTATCCAGAGGGTATAGAAGAGATTAAAAATAACCGTCAGGTATATACTACCCAAGAGGGTATGGGAGAGATTAAAAGTAACCCTCAGGTATACACTACCCAGGAAGGTATAAGAGAGATTGAAAATAACCCTCAGGTATACACTACCCCGGAGGGTATAGAAAAGACTAAAAATAACCCTCAGGTATAAACTACCTAAGAAGGTATAGAAGAGATTAAAAATAACCCTCGGGTATACACTACCTAAGAGGGTATGCAGGAGATTAAAAATAACCCTCAGGTATACACTACTCAAGAGGGTATAGAACAGATTAAAAGTAACCCTCAGGTTTACACTACCCAAAAGGGTATAAAAGAGATTAAAAATAAACCCTCGGGTATACACTACCTAAGAGGGTATAGAACAGATTAAAAACAACCCTCAGGTATACACTACCTAGGAGGGTATGCAGGAGATTAAAAATAACCCTCAGATATACACTACCCAAGAGGGTATAGAACAGATTAAAAACAACCCTCAGGTATACACTACCCAAGAAGTATAGAACAGATTAAATATAACCCTCAGGTATACACTACCCAAGAGGGTATAGAACAGATTAAAAATAACCCTCAGGCATACACTACCCAAGAGGGTATAGAACAGATTAAAAACAACCCTCAGGTATACACTACCCAAGAGGTATAGAACATATTAAAAATAGTCCTCAGGTATACATTACCCAAGAGATATGGAAGAGAAAACAAATAGCCCTCAGGTATACACTACCCAGTAGGGTATAGAACAGATTCAAAACAACCCTCAGGTATTCACTACCCAAGAGGTATAGAACAGATTAAAAGTAACCCTCAGGTATACACTACCCAAGAGGGTATGGAAGAGATTAAAAGTAACCCTTAGGTAAACACTATTCAAGAGATCATAGAAGAGAATAAAAATAACCCTCAGGTATACATTATCCAAGAGTGTATGGGAGAGATTAAAAGTAACCCTCAGGTATACACTACCCAAGAGGGCACGAAAAATTGAATTCACATTAATTTATATCAGGAGACCGCTCTTTGTCTGGACTCTTTCTTTTGACTGAAATTTGAGGTATCCATCGTTAACTTATACATTTATTATCCTTTACTAGTTCCCGAATGTCGTTGTCAAGCTCGGCTATTCTTGACAGACAAGAATCTTTGCAATTTCCCATGATTTTTCGACTGGAGGCATTTCCCGCCTAAAGTATACGGTCGAGAGCAATTTGGTTTACCGCATCAACAACAGGATTATATTTTGAGACCTCGCGAATCCATTTGCTGGAATTCTCCCTGTCTAATTAGTCCGGAACAGAGACCAATTGAAGATATACGAATATGTTGTTTGGTTACCTGGGGTTGAACGAACAGCCTTTGTTCGCGCGCTTGAGACCTGCTGGCGGGACAGAACGTATTGTACTCTACACTGGTGACAGAAATATAGCGCCTCTTTAAGATTCATGCTGCGATTTTTTTTCGGGGCCAAAGCTCATCAAATCTCAGTGAAACAGCCGCTGCAATGAACTTTATCAAAAACTGACGTTCATGTGTGAAATCGCCCAAGTTAGAGGAGTGTTTCTTGAAACGTTAAACTTTCAAAAGTTTCTTGTGTGTCCTTTACAAAAAAAAAAGCGTTTTGAAAATAAACAATGATAAAACTCGCAACTAACTTCTATTTCTTCTTTACCACTTGAGTACGATGTATCAAAACTCTCGTTAGAGCTTGCTGAAGGTAGGTATACATCGCTATCGGCCATTATTTCAAGAGTATTTCAGCGCTGACCGTTACAAGAGAAGTGAGAGATTTGTAATTTTCACAGTTTTCTACTTCATCACTCAATAATTCGTTACCAGTCCATGGATCACTTTGGAAACAAAGTAAGAGCACTTTAAGGCCCGAAAAAACCTAGTGTTAAGTTTTTTTTGACATTTTTCTTTTCACGGAATTGGTTTGTACATATGATAAGCTAAATGTTTCTGCGAAGCAAAATTCGCGTACTAGGCACTTTGAAAATTTATTTTTAATTAAGTAGGGAATTGCCATGGAAAGTGTCTGACGTTCATATATTAAATAAAATCGCCTAAGTTTAAGGAGTGTTTCTTGAAACGTAAAACTTTCAAGACTTTCGTGTGTGACTGTTAATTAAAAGAAAGCGTTTGAAATTAAAGAGAGATGTCAGAAGGTTTAGATTTACAAAACTGCAAAAAGAGAAAGAAAAGTAGCAAAACTGCCAAAATTTTAACCGTTAGCCGCAAGAGCCACTACCATGTTGAGACCTTCTTCTGAGTCAGTAAACGTTTTAGAAGACAGAAAGGAGTGTATTCGTCTCGCTGAACAGCATCACCAATTTTCCAATTTGCCGTAATCCGAAAATCTGTTAGACAATTCAGTCTTGACTTCATTTTAAGATTGGCAAATGGAAGTGATATGAAAAATAAACGAACCAGTTTCAATTCCTCTACTGCAGTAATTGCCGATTAAAAGTATGTCGGTTACAATTAGTTGAACGCAAAGCTAAGGTCGAAGTATATCAAATCTCAGTGAAACAACCGCTGCGATGAACTTTATCAAAAAGTGTTTCATGATAGATGTTTCTGTCTGACGTTCATGTATTAAATAAAATCGCCTAAGTTTAAGGAGTGTCTCTTGAAACGTAAAACTTTCAAGACTTTCGTGTGTGACTGTTTATTAAAAGAAAGCGTTTGAAATTAAAGAGAGATGTCAGAAGGTTTAGATTTACAAAACCGCAAAAAGAGAAACTCTACCTACCATCAATTGTTAAACGATCCTTTTTCAACGATGCACTTGATGAGTATCTATCCTCGACAGAACATTCTCTAAGAATTATTTGCAATGTATTTTTGCCACATTGATATTTAAAGCGGATCGCAATTTATTGTTTACCACAATATTTGAAACATTGATGAAGGTATTAAAGTAAGCTTGCTTTCCATCTGCGAATGAAAATATCTCAAGTTTTGCCACACCTGCTAATGGCTCAAACTTATGGCGGGTTTCTTTTCTAGTTTTAAGAAAAATTATCAAGTACACACCAGTCGGCTACAGATCAAACAAATCTTACAAACTCTTGTAATATCCGTAGACTCAAAAACCCACAAATAACCATTTGTATTCACTGGAAAGTTCTCTCTGTAGGGGCAGTTAATAATTATTTACCAAAGTAGAGGTGGATATCGATGGAGATTATCTCTATCATTTTCACCGACACTCGCTCCGGGTAAACAAGTATTTTAGTATATGCCTGACAGAGAAAAAAAAAAAAGTTATTTATTTAAGTCAATAAACTAAAGAGGAGTCTGAAATTAAATTCTCGACGTGAGATTTGTCTCTACGGCTGAGTGGAGCTGAGTGTTACTCGCTAATCACTTCCTAGCTAACCAATCAACGTGACGAAAAGCCCTATTTACCGGTGTGAGAAAAACTAAGATGAATAACTTATGTTCGTAATTACAGCCTTATAGGATGTTTTAAAAGAGAATCGCAACGTTTTTCAAAATATTATGAGCTCTATTCGTGTTCCATTGGGGAACATTAGCAGTCCTTTGTTTCGGTGACTATTGATGTTAAGTGTTTCGAAAATTGTAATTTTTGAACTAAATTTTGAATCGGTCGATTTCCGCTCCGTTGTTCGAAAAAAAATATATTTTGAGCCTCATTCGGAAAAAAGAAATGCGTATTCTTTTTTTTACAAGTAACGAAGAAGAGCTACGTACATAAACGCGCTGGAAATTAAAAGTCTAGAATAGGATACTATTCTAATAACTGAATGTGTTATTAATAAACTTTGGTCCAGACTAAACTGTCCTGTTGTGCCTATATTATTGAAATGCCAGCTGCTGTGTTACCGCAGAAATCAAAACAAACTGCGCCTCGTAACTTAAAAGACATTGAGATAAATTTTCAAATAACAAGATTCATGCACCAATTGCCTAAAGACATACCGGTGAATATGAGTTTTTAAGAGACTCACCGAGGACAAACAAGGCTAAAAGCCTTTTCGAAGAAATGCTTGCTAATAATAGTTCAAATTTTGCTGTTGGACGGCCTCATTCTTTTTCTCTGGTTTTTAGCGTCTACTTTTTGCCTTCTGAGGTATAATTCAATAAATAATTTTTAATCGATTCGTCTTGGGAATTATACCTCCGTCCGAGAGACTGTTCTATTCATTGTATTGTAAGTGAATTTGGCATTTCTTACCTTCTGGACAAGGAGCCTCCTTCTCTATCCCATGCTGTTCTCTTGGTATTTATCAAAACTTTTCCTCTCAATTTTTAAATTTTTACGGATAAATGGAAATTTCGTGAATTTGCGAAAACCTAGAACATCGTCCGAACTTCATAAGTTTTCATTCATAAGTTCAGTATTCATTTCAGTTTTTGAAACATGTATGGGAAGCACATGCCTCGAAATTAAAAATTTACATATTTATCCTCAGCATCCGTTAATATTAAAAACACGCAAGAAGACTATTTCTTGAAATCAAATGGAACGTTGTTTCTTCAGAGGAAGTTAATAGTAACCAAATCAACTTTACTGTCTGGTCTGAGAAAATTAAACATATATGCTCATAAGTGGAGAAACTTGAGAAGTTCGTGTTTATCTATTTGTAAAGAGGAGCGACGACGTAAATGCGTTTGTAAGAAAAGGTCAGGGATTTTACTACATCCGATAGTGGCCAGGTTTTCAAGTTAGAAAGTTTTTGAGAGAGTAGGTCACTTTTAAATATTTATCAAACATTTGAACGCGCTATTGACATATATTTCGTATGCGAAGTAAATTGAATAAAAGTAACAAAACACCGAAGGGTTATTGTGACATATCATAGAGTTTTTAAGTTATGGTGGCATGAAGACTGCCTCAGTAAAGATAAAACCACACTGGGTATGCTAAGCTGATTTCTCTTCATTGCTCAGGTTGCAATGGAGGGAGATATATTGGCAAATAGAACTGATATAAAAAATACACGAACCAGTAATTGCTGATTTCGGTTGCTTTTAGTTGAATGCAAAGCTAAATGTCGAAGTATATCAAATCTCAGTGAAACAGCCGCTGCGATGAACTTTATCAAATACTGACAGGCGAATGGCAACCACACAGAACTTGATCAAAAACTTCACGTATCAAATCGCCCATCGTTGAGGAGTGTTTCTTGAAATGTTAAAGTTTCAAAAGCGTTTTGAAAATATGAGAGAACTCAAAACGTTTTGTGTTACAAAACCGAAAAAAGGGAAACTCTACCCACCATCAATTGTTAAAAGATCCTCCTTCAGCGATGCACTTATGAGTCTCTGTACTCTACAAATTCAACTCTAAGGACGAATTGGACTGTATTATTCACACTTTAATGTTTAAAGAGGGTCGTATTTTATTATTTACCATAGGATCATAGGATATAAAATATTAATGAAAGCTCTTAAAGTAAGCTTTCTTTCCATCGATGAATGAAAATATCTCAAGTTTCGCCACATCTATAAATTTCACAACCGTATGGCTGGTTTCTTTTCCAGCTTTAAGAATAGGAATAGAGTACAAACCAGTCGAATAACAAACTTTGATCTGATTTTCTATTCGTAGACTGGAAAAACACATAAGTTCTGTCTGTAGAGTCAGTTAGTAATTATTCACTCAAGTTGAGGTGAATAGTGGTGGACACTATCTCTATTACTTTTACCGACAAATTTATTTACTGCAATCAGTAAAAACTTGAAGAACTAAAATGAATTATTTATGTTCATAAGTGCAGCTTTATAGAATGTTTTAAATAAGAATCGCGATGTTTTTCAAAGCAGTAAGACCCCCCGTCAAGTTCGACTGTCAAACATAAGAGCTCTTCTATGGCGGTGACTATTTAACAAATAGAGAAGCCTGGACTGTGCTCTGTTCTGTTATGAAGCACGCAGGAAGCGGCTAGAGCACGAAAGAAGTGTTTCTCCTCACTTCTTAAGTGCTCTAGCTGCTTCCTTAGTGCTTTACAACAGAACAGCATGTGCACAGTCAAGGCTTCACTGTTTGTTTTATAATGAAAGAATCGGTTAAGTTCCCCAAGCATTAATTTCAATTTTAAAAACAAACTTTATTTCCAAAGCGGACATCAGTGTCGTCAGCATGCTCTATACTCTCATAAAGCACGCAGCAATAAGCCAATCAGAATCCCTGTTAGAATGGTTCAAATAATCTGATTGGCTGTACAAGACTAAAGCTGTCAAAAATGTCAAACCATCAAAGTTCACAAACTTAAATAGCTCGGCAGGTCGAGTTTAACACTTTTGCCTGAAGATTTTTAGTCTCTTCCACAGAATCTGAAAGTGAAATGTTCAGTGAACTTCAGCCGAATTGTGGCTCATAAAAACAAGCAAGTTTTTTCACATGACAAGTAGAAAACAAAGTGTATAAGGCAAAAGTTTTAGGAATGAACGATAGCCGAATTCACCGGAACATGAACATCGCTCGTGATGACAACACCGTAAAACTAGGCTGCAATGACTGATGTGGCCCTCCACTCGACGCATCAGAAAAGATATCAGAGCAAGCTCTTATTTTTTCACTCGAAGGGCGGCCGATGTAGTTTCTGAGGTTTGCTTCATTGCGATGACCGGAGATCGCCATGATGATCGCAGTCGCTCTGACATCGTCATGAGTCGTATGAATTTTAACAATTAGGCCAGTTTGGTCATATTTTTCACCATTCCTGTTTTTTTCTGTTTTGTTTTTGAAGACAAAACTTTATATACTATACGAGTGTGAGCTGTGTTTGATTTTTGTTACCACACATAAGCTTGCAATCTAACTGAGCGTGAAACCCTTTCGAACTCGGTCTGTCCATTTTGTTTTCTCTTTGAGGATTTTCGACTCTGCTCACGTTTCAGTAAAGTAAATCATGGCGCCTGGCATGTTTACAAACCTCGGTCTGGTTCCTCCGTTGCTACTTGCCGTCTCGCTTGTTCCGAAATTTCACTTTCAATTATCGAAAAAAAGCTAGAGAGAAGTCCCGGAAAGGTCGGACATAGTACAATTTGGCAGATGGCGTGACAGCTTCAGCTCAGCTCCATGCTCTATACTCTCCTAGAGCACGCTCTTTTAACCAATTTCAGCAGGCGTTATATCCGAACTTTATCATAATAATGTGTAATGTTCCAAAACTTTTTAATTTACAGGACAATTGCCTTACAAGGAATTTTACTTTAGACTGTTTTATTTGGTTTTCATGATAGGAATTTCACTTTTGAAGGAGTAGATCCCTTCAGGAAATTTGTCTGCCTAGTAAATTGAATAAAATAGATTAAAAAATTTAAGTTTACTACAACTTTGGCACAGTGTAGCTCCTCACCTGATCATGGCAATTTCTTTTCTTCTTTAAATCTCATCGCTAATGGCTTCATATCTTGATTGGCATTATTGAGCTCTCAGTTGCTAATTATCTGTAATTGTCATAATTATCTACACAATTATTTCTTGGCCATGAATCAGAGTTGAACCATGAAGGGAAGGCTGTTGAAGTCATTAAGGTGCCAGTTCGAGTTAACCCGAGGTGAATACACTTACATGATTGCTGTATCAGTCAACTGCTGCTTGGAAAAACCTGAAATGAAAAAATGGAAAAATATCACAAAATCTTTCTCAGACTCTAACCCTTCTCTAGAAAGATGTGCAAATAAGGAACATAGATGATAATATTGGACACTTGTTATCATTGATACTCCTTCACATTGTGTATATTTTGAACAGGAGCCGGATGATACGAATTAATCAAAACCGCATGCCATCCATTCACAGTTTAAAAGCGTCAACTAGAGAAGGAGAGATTAAGGTCAGCATTCACCATTGAGTAGTCTACTAGTGATCAAAACTGGAAATAATAGTAATAACACTGAAATAAAATATCACCCGAAGCAATTTTACTGTTTCTCCAGACATCGTTGTTGATGTTAAGTTGTTTTACTATTTTTCTGTAGTCATTTAACACAAACGAAGACACACAGCCAGGTCTTAAAATGATCGTCCGTGAAGTTGTTTTTGCCAACAGATAATAACTAATACTTACCCATTTGAAAAAACGTCATGAGAAAGAATCTATATGTGGCAGAAATTCAACATAAACACGGATATTATCAATCAAACACCTTAATTTTTTGTGAAAGTTAATGTAATGGAATCATTTTGCATTGAAAATCATCAATGTTCACAAATGTTACGCGGTTAAATTTTTCGTTTTCGTTGCTTCTTTCTAACTTGTGACGTAAATATGCTTGATTTAGAAGCCAGAAATAATCGTAACTCACCGAGGACAGACAGAGCTGAAACCTTTTCGAGGAGATGCTTGCGAATAATTTTTTCCAATTTTGTTGTTGGACGGCCTCATTCTTGTTCTCTTGTATTTAGCGGCTACTTTCTGATTTCTGGGGTATAATTCAGTTTTGAATGCGTGCATTGTATATTTTGTTTACATCAGGTAAATGGACAAAAAAATGATAGCGACAGGAACGCTAAAGCAGATCTTTGGGAAAATTTGAAAATATGAACGACCAAGACGAACAAAAAAGAAGGAAGTAGACAAATCAATTATTTAGTTCTAAACTGATATGATTGTTGCATCAGTTAACTGCTGCTTGGAAAAACCTGAGATGAGCCAACGCCCAGAACGTAAGCCTGCATGTGAAAATTTTTCTTAATCAGCGCCACGTTACTCACTCAACTTATCGATATTTTCAAGCGAGAACGAATAATTGAACCAGTTGTTTTTTGACCAACTTGTTTTAATCAACGCAGTTTGCCACTGATATTTCATTCACAGTTTCAATCGCTCAACGATGTGTAAAGTTTCGCTCATAAATTAAAATATTGCATGAAAAAATTGTAAAAATATCACAGTCGTTCTCAAACTCTAAGCTTTTTCTACAAAGATGTGCACATAAGGAACATAGTAGTTATTCACCTCAAACGAAGACAGGCAGCTAGGCGTTAAGATGATCGTCCGTGAAGTCCTATTCAAGTAAACTTAGTGCAACTATACAATTTAGTCTTCGTCTTAAGCTATGCTACAGTTGGTGTTTACCCTTGATTGTTCTAACACCTGAAGATAATATATTTCAATTTTTTATGCTTTTTTATTTAATTTAGGATCATGTTATATCAGTTGCATGTGTATGTTACCGATATAAGTTTATATAAAAGTTCGTAAGGCGTATTTGAACATATTCGTATGATAGCTTACGCATATAAGCCATGAATCATTACTTAACTACTACTACAGCGCAATTTTCTTCCTGTTTTCAAAAGGGAGCCAGGATTGCATTAGCTTTGCATTTTTGGTATAGAAAACTCGGGCTAATCTCCTACCTAAGCAATGCATAGCTAAAACAATCACAGATTACAACGGTTTGCTTGTTAGTCTTTGAATTCTTAATGGTTCTTGTGATATCGTATTTTGTTCTGACTGGCTATCTTTATTGTTTCGGTTTGACAACACTAATTGAAAAATCGTTCTATCAACGTCATACTACCAAACATCTTATGGGAAGCGGCTGTAACGAGGTTCAAAAGCAATTTCTTCGATTTCAAAAAAAATTCCGAGAAATTAAAGGCATATGTTGAAAAAAAAAAACAAAACAAAATAAAACAAAAAGCAACCACAACCAATAAAAGACAGAACCCTTAAAGAAAAACAAAAACCTTGTCTAATACTCACAACTCATTCTAGTTTTAGTAGATTATTGGAACTTAGAATAACCTATTCATGTTAAACCCCAAACCAGTATTGCGTTGTAGAAGGATCCGAAGAGGAGCAGCGGTGATTCGTATTAATCGCTCCGGAACGTTTTCCTTGCTTTTGAAACTGTTCACGAACCAAGCACCATTAAGATCCATTCTTGTGTAGGCGGTGCAATCAGAACAGTTAATTCCACGGATGTTAATGTACTCAAACAGTTTGCAATCTCCACCCCAGTCACCGAATATGTCATGACCTGCCAGAACTGCGCGTGCGTAGTCCGTATACTGCAGGCCATCTGCAGGTAAGTTGCATGTTACTCTCAGATATGAGGAGTGATTTGAGAGAGACTGCATATGTGATAAGGAAAGGCGGTAAGAGTTCCATTCCGGTTCATTATTATTGTCATTCACAGGGAAATCCGTGCCAAAGCCCTTATCCTTGTATGTGGCCCTATTGGCAATGGAGAACGACTGTATGAGTGCCCATACAAAGCCAGATTCTGAGTGCAAGTCACAGTAAACAGAGAACAGTTTATCGGCTGAATCAAAAATATCGTATTTTCCTGATTGTGAGGCTCCGTTGTTAGCGATGTCTTTGCAGTTTCTTGGATGTGTAGTCTGACCACAACGCTTACCAGTGTATTTGTAAGAACAGGTGCAATTAAACCTGGGGCTGTGATTGTCACAAATCTCCTGACATACTCCCCCGTTGAGGCAGGGATTCTGGCTGCAGCATCTATTAACGCAGCGATGTATCCCTGGAATGTAGCTTCCTCCACCCTAATTGAAAATGAACCTTTTTTCCTTAAACTATTTCTTGATTAAAGTAAAGTCCGGCGATGCAGGTGTTAAGAAATAAATTTAGGGGGGGGGGGGGGGTTTGAGGGACGTACAAAAAAGAATTAGTCTTATCGTGCGTATATCAAGTTAGGGATGCACGCGGGAACTAAGTTTTAAGAGCACGAGAGAAGCGTAAGAGTTGCCTGAGTGCTCTTCACACTTGCCAAGTGCATCAAAAACTCGATACGCGCACAGCTAAAGCATGAAAAAATTTCATTATAACATAGCCTGCAGACACAAGTTGTGCTCGAAAAAAAAAGAGTTTATTACAACTTTGTCCGATTTACCAGGTAATCGCGTTCTACCCGAAAACTATGAATAAATGACAGGGTAAAAACGACCAAGAAATATTTCGAGACCAAATCTTTATTCAAAGAATTGTAAATTTTCTGCTCCAAAGCAAAAACGAACGAATTTCTTGCATGCACGAGGGCGTGTAGTAGATTCAACATGCATGAATCGTTGTTTACTAGAATTCAAGGCCAGAAAATTGCGTATATTTGTGTTGGAGATTTTGAGAATTCTGAAATTATACGGTTTTAAAATAAAAATCTGCTAATGAACAATAATTTTAGGATATATCAACACTTAAAACTGGTATCAACCGTTCAAAAAACGAAGCAATAGCCTATAAATTTCTCGCATTTACGAGACACCTGTGATAGATTTACACTGTTTGAAATGCCGCTGTTTACTTGAACTTACTACCCAAAAATTGCTTAGCTTTGAACCACAAATTCTGAAAATCGTTCGATTTCGAGAACAAAATCTTCGATTGAACAAAACTTTGGTACATATCAACGCTTTAAAATAATATTTTCCGTTCTAATGAAGAGTTCTCAGCGTGGCAAAGCCTCAGTTGAAGTCAGAAGACTTAGTTCTGTTTTCAGCCATAATTCTCATCGCGTTTGTGAATAAAGTGTTGTCAACTCCGAAACCAATTACGTCGCTCGAAGAGCTACAAGCTCATTGTGTTTCTCGAAACGAGTTTTATTCAGCATTTTTTGTTTTCATTTCGAGATACAAAGGTCTATCTCAGTTGGGATAAAACGGAAAAACAATCTTCAGTGATAGTATTGAATTCTCGTGGCTAAACAAGACGGGACTTTTAGCCGAAGTGAAACTGCACACTTCATTCACTACACTAAATATACATTAAGTACTTTGTTATATATTTAGACTTTCCCTTAAACAATCATATGGCAAAAACATGCTGTTGTATTCGGCGCGTGGGCAACAACTGCGCAATTGTATCCCGGTCGGAATACATTTGAATTTGATCAGGGGCACGTGACCAAGAATTAACCTATCACAGTCTCGTTCTGTTGAGGAAAAGTCTAGGTATATAACATGGATTCTTATTACAGTAGCTTCCTTAAGATATAGGTAGGCCTTGCACGTGCGCTATGTTGTGATAAATATGTAAGTAAAAAAAATAATAAAAAAGGTAATTCTATCAACAACTAACGATTCTATCTCTCACCTTCACCGTGTAGCTTCTCACTAAATCATAATAATTTCCTCCTTGACTCCATTTCATCGCCGCTGGCTCCATGTCTTTGTTAGCTTTGTTGAGCTCACAGTTATTTTCTTTGGACAGAGGGAAATAATTCATGGATACACACAGGCAGTCATCTTTGCACTTCATGTGACACTGAGTGGCGCTGTGGACTGTCAATTTTGAAACACGTGACCCTCAAGAATGTGATTATAGACGACATCCTCATCGATAACAAACTTGAAGTTTTGACAATTTATTGTTGGCTGCGCCCCTTCGGTGTGAGTGAGCTGAGATACCAACAACATCGCATGTAGATGGCGAAGAACAGTCATGGTGGACCTACTAAACGTACAAATTAGATGGATATCTTCATTCCATAATTATACCGAGGCATTTAAAATTTAGTTAGTAGCAGGCGGAGTCTACTAAGAAAAAAAGGCAAAAAATCGTGAATAGGTACGTGATCGTACTATGGTGTAAACGCGACTCGACCTCAGGTTACGATCAAGATCTTAACAAGCGCCTTAAAAGTTGTCTCTTCTTTTGACGCGAACGTGATTACGTAATGCTTATTGAGAATGGGGCCATCTTTCTCCAGGATCGAATATCTCGGTGACAGATTAAATAACTTATATTGAAAATTAGCCGAGGTTGAAATGAGAATCTGAGCTACAGTGTGCATGGCGCACTAGATATATTTTGCTGTGTCGATAGTAGAAAAAAGTAACTTTAAACTTATCGAATAGGTCATGCCGCATCAGTTTAGTTTTATTCGATCAACGGAGTAGAAACAAATTACATGTTGTCTCCCTTCGGTAGTTCAGTAACAAACTTTTGGTTTTAACTGAGTACCATCTCTCTTCACTTACCTCAAAATGTCGTTCGTTTTATGGCTTCAGTAAAATCCTTCGAGAAAGGTTTGCGGGAGAACAGATGTTGTTGAAACTATATGTATGTCCGGTAATATCGATGCATCTTTATACTTAAAAAATAATAGAAAAACACGATAATGAATCAATTAAGATCATTGGCTCTGTTTACGACGTTACCTAGAAGACACCCGAAATAAACAATGGATACGATATTGCAATACTGTTGACACAGAGTGCTTCACAACTAATAATTTGCATCAAATAACTGAAATCCGTCACATTTACAGCGGTGATCAAAATCTGATTACCCTTTTTAAATGTCGGGATCTTTTAACTTTTTTATGTCAAAAGACCCCAACTTTTCTGGAAAATTCAACACAGTGTCCCTCTCAACATTAGCTTTCTTTCGGCTCATATTAACAATGTTTGTTTTCTGAAGTAATTAACCACACACGAGGACCACCACAGCAAGCCATAAAAACAATGTCCGTGGAACAAAGGTTGTTTATTGCCATCCACCGTTTCCTAAATAAGTAGAAATGAGAACTGTCCAACATTAAATTGTAGAAACAATTCAAACTACCAGTGACCTCCTGAGCTTAAACGTACTGCAAGAACACTAATTGATACAGACAACAATAACTAAGACAGCAGTAGTGGCGTGAGTTCAAAAAGACATAACTGAAACTAAAACTGCCGTCAAACCATCACACAGCTGGATTGCATGCTTAATGAAAAAAGCTAAACTGTGTGATAATCGTGATCGTTTTTCTCCGTTACAAATTTATTCTTCGCAGAGTATCCATAACCAAAGCAATCTTTCTTCGATATCGAGTTCGTTTTCATTCAAATTATATTTTTTCTCGTCCGACCCCATCAGACTCAATGAGTCAATACGTATTTCGTCGTTTGACCGGTAGGACCACCAAAGTTTTGGAAACGGAAATGTACAAAGTTTTAAAACGCACGTGTTTCGCTATTGTTTTGCTCACTAGATCTTATGTTGCACTTCGTCCTCGTTTTCGTCGCCTTCGTGCTTTTTTTTTTATAAGGGACCATAAGATCCGACGACGGCAACGGCGAGGTCGTGAACTGGGGGGAATGGGGAGAGGTCGCCGTCGTAAGGCGCGAAAAATAACATTAAGAACACTCTTGGAAGACGCAGTCTGTTCCATAACAGACTTTTGGTTTATAAGTGAAAATATGGCATCCTTTAGAGATATACTTAAACTTCTCCTCGAAAGTGCTGATGACGATGATATTTCCAAGGACGAATTTCTTCTTCTTTACGATGAAAACATCTCGAAAAAAACCCAGATTTCCCTTACGATTGTTATGGAGCATTCGACTTAAATGAGATGGACGACAGCGAGTGTTTGGCTGAGTTTCGATTTCATAGGAATGAGCTTCCCCTCCTTTTAGAGGCCTTGCAGCTCCCTCAGTCTTTCAATTGTCACCAAGGAACCATTCGTGATGGGGTAGAAGCGCTTTGTATAAGATTGAGACGATTTGCTTACCCATGCAGATACAGCGATTAAATTCCACGATTTGGTCGGCCGGTTCCGGAGCTGAGTATGATTTCCAATCTCGTGATTGATACATTCTATCAAGAGCACAATCACAGAATGACTCAGTGGAACAATACACTGCTGAACCCTCCACTTCTTGAAAACTATGCCCGTGCGATAAATTTCAAGGAAGTGCATTACTCAATTGCTTTGGTTTTATAGACGGAACAATAAAGCCCATTTGTCGACCCGATGAAAATCAGGGGGTCGTTTATAATAGACATAACGAGTGCATAGTCTCAAGTGCCACTCTGTTGTCTTATCTAATGGTATGATAACCAACATGTACGGCCCAGAATGTAGTTGATTTAATCTGATTCGTTGCCCTTCCTTTTTTTTTTTTTTTTTTTTTTTTCTTGAGGTTGAGATTTGAAACTGTACACCCCAACCTCAGCTAACTAAAACACTCATTTTTTTTCCTCTTTAAGAGGGTTCCTCACGATCTGGGGCGGCATGGCTTCTCTACAACAAGAGAACCAATGGCCGCGTATGGTGACCCCGCCTATCTCCTACGTGTCCACCTTCAGGTCCCTTACAGAGGTGCCAGAATAGCACCAAAAATAGAGTTATACAACAAAGAGTCTAAAAGTTTGTTATACAATGTAAGATTTTAGGTATAAAAACAAACAACAACGTCAAATATAAACTTGCCTGATAAATGATTTAAATGCTGAAACAAGCATTCACAGCAAAATCAAAGATATTATGAATATCTTTATGCAAATTTAAGCCGAGTTAATCTTGTTTTTCTGAGGTAAACATCTGCTGAAAACTTTGCATCTGCTCAAGTTGCTGCTTAGTTTGTTCCACTAATACCTTTGGCATATCCTGATGATGTTTTCTTGGTTGATCTTCCTGTTTACCCTCAACTTCAACTCGTTGTTTTTGCAGCTGCAATTCTCCTTCTTTCCACTTCTGAACGCGATCATTTTATCACGCAAATATGCAATTGTGTCACCTCCACTTCTACAACTTTTTTTGCTTTGGTTTCACTTCCTCCTCCTCTTCATTCCGCTGCCTTTTCTGAGTTCTTCTCAGGTTTTCTATAGCCTCTGTTTCTCATTTCCGCTGCTTTTTCGTTTTCAGTTGTCTTATTATCGTTTTCTACGGTGTCTTCAGTTGCAGCTGCTACTATTTATTCCAGAGCCTTTTCCAACTCACTCAAATGACATTCACACTTGCCTTCACTTCGTCTTTCATCTTTGTTTTAAATTTTCCCTCAGCAGTATGTATCTTTCTCTAACAGCACACTTACTGACTTAGAATCGGGGAAGCTTGAGGCCGTTCAGATTGTTTGCAATTTTTTCCCTGATTTTGCCTTTAGAAATGCTTCCTTTTTTGCACTTAAAGGGTTCAGGTACTAAAATTTCTTCACACAAGTAGTTGCCATGTCCCTTGGTCTACTCCATGTTTGATCTGAAAAACCACAATAATATCCAGCTTCAGCGATTTTTTCCTTAAACAAATTAAATTATCTAGATTAAATTCCTGGTTTAGTATTAATATTCATTAACAATATGAACTAAAAACAACTTGCTGAACTGTCTTATTTGAACTCGTCTCCATTTAGGCCTATTTGAGTCACGAACTTTTAAAGCTGTTTAGAGGGAGAAAGAAACTTCGGTCAGTTTTCGCCTTAAAATGAGTCCTAGAACCATTTACATTTGTCACAAATTTGGAAAAATGTTGACAGTTCATCATATATTGAAAATATACGATAAGTTACTTACGTTTTAGACAAAAAAAAAACACTTCGTTTTGACGTCGCAGACAACACAGTTACGGCGGGAAACTTCGCGCGCCGGCTACCGGAAATGCGCAGGCAAATATTTTAAACTTCCGCTCGCCGTCGTAAACATCCGTCGTCGTCCCTGAAGTCGCTATTTGCGGATGGGCTCACGTCAACCTGTCGGGCCCTACATTTATTAAGGTTTCAGCCAATTTAGAGACTTTCATCTACTATTTCGCCATTATTGATGCGTAACATGTCAATGTTGCGTGCGTTTGAACTGGATACCAAATAATTCTGGGCATTTTAATCGGCCACCCACACATGTACAATGTAATTTAGTGTTAACTACTGAGCTGTTCATTGGTGGGAATATGGTGACGATATTCCCACCAATGGCGTAGCTTCACTTGCATATAAACCCACACACAACCCACAATTCCTCCAATCGCTCTGACGAAGAGCTAATGCTCGAAACGTCAGCTTTTTTACCCTTTACGGTGGCTAATTTACGTTTTCAACTCAATTGTTAACTCTGCAGCACCACAGTTTCCTCAGAAACTTACCCCCTTTATTCATGTACAATGTAGCCATTCAGAATATGGAGTTACCGTGTTTTTGGACCGAAATCTGGCAGCTCTTGTTCAATAGAGAACAATACGAGTCAGAATAGGATTATGATTTTGCATGTTCACCCCCGAGTTAATTAGTCTTTTGGTTACATTAACAGCAAACTGGTGTATGACTGTAGATGTCACTCATAGAATTTACAAAATTACAAAAGATTTTATTAGGGTTTGTGCAGAATTTCGACATTGGTTTAACTAAGACGGCAGTTTGAATCTCTCCTCTTGTCTATTTCCCGAGAGTGTATGTCATACAACACCTTCTATCACGAGGTGTTTTTACCAACACACAAAACAGGAACAAATTACACAAATTACAGAAATCCCAGGAGGGCGATCAGTGAGCAATGTCGTAAAAGGATATGTGACAAGATCCACAGTGTTTTGTCTTTCCAACTACATAACGGAAAAAATGGCGTTAAATATCAATGACCGTCAATCTTAACTTGCACCAACTTCAGTCAATACATATCAACGAAAGTCTTCATTAAAAGTGCTCTACCAGAGAACACATGTCCCAGAGTTGATTTGATCCAAGCAATACAAACGACTAAGGTCTCAGTTGCTTTCAAGACTACAATTACTATAGAAATTCATGGTCATTATTACATTGTCACCGCTAAAATGCAAAAATGAAATGCGAGTCTAAGTTAAAAGGTTTCGTTCCAATGATTACTAGCACGTTGAATTAAGCTTTGAAAACGAGAACTATCTCAGATACATAGAGATGATTCCTTGGAAAGTGCGTACGAACGATTTTTATTCACCGGTTGCGATAAACCATAAAAAAAACCAGTGAGCGCAGCGAACAAAAAAGTTTTTTAATGCATCGCGTTTTCCATGATATGAAGTTTTTATTTCATTTATACTTAGATTTTTTCTCAATGAACAAAAAATTTCAAAGATTGGAAGTAAACGACTTTTAAACGAAGGATGTGAAAAAGACGATTTTATCGAGCTTTTGACTTTTGAATTGTAAGCGTATTATCTATGGAACACATGAATAGTGAAAGTCAAAGTAAAAGTGTTTGTGGAAAGACCGCATAAAATAACGCAAAATTCAACTATTAAAATATGGATTCTGAGTATTTAAGGTTGCCTACGACGTAGCTCTCGTGTTTGTCTACATTGCTCTTTGATAAAGAGTCAGTGTAACTATCTGAAATGTTAAACGTTTAGTTCAAGTTCAACCCCTAAGGTGGACCACACTTGAAAGCATACATATGATGTCAATGTTTGTTCTTAGCCTTGCTCCAATGGTTTCTCAGAGTCGTATTTTGTTGGCTGAGTTTCCTTTTTTAAGAAGAAAATGAATCCACAAAAAGTTACACGTCATATTTAGCTCCAAACCAGTGCTGGGTTGTGGAAGCAGTTGAGAGCAAGCAACTGTGATCCTGATTTATATCGTTGCAGCTACACTCTCCGAAATTGTCTTCCTTGTTGATGAGTCCTCCTGGTCTTCTATCAAATTTAAATCCCCTCTCAATGCTATTGTAACTCCATATATGCCAGGATGCCTCCTCTGACATTTCCAATGTTTTCCTTGCTCTTCAATATCACTAAAAGCAATTAGACTGGAAGAGACCAGAAACAATGAAAAGAGCTGGCCATGATTTGTTTTTCATCAAGAAAAATCAATACTTACAGCTGGGTGTCAAAACTTGTTGTCTCCACAATTAGAAGAGTAAAAAATTGACCACCGTATTTTCATACGTTTCCAAGGAGGAGTTGAGTGTGATTCAGTTGAATAGCCCTTTTTTTCTTTTAGTCCTTCACAGAAGTGTCTTAATAGCTAAAAAAGGAGTTTCACCTTTTTTTTTCTTTTTTCTTTTTTCTTTTTCTTTCTTTTTTTTTTTTTACATTCGTGGGAGGATATACGTCGCAATGTGTCTTTTAATTATCTTTGGAAGAGTGATCACAAACAAATCAAGTAATTTCACAACAAGTAGCGGTAGACGCCAGCGACAGACAAAGGAGATCGCCAATACCTTTTAATCTTTCAACTGTCTTTCATTCAGAAAAGTAGATACTTACAACTGGGTGTCAAAACTCCTTGTCTCCCTATTGAAAGGAATGAAATAAACCACAGTTTCCTTCGTTTCCATAGAGGAATTGACTTTGTTACAGTTAAAAGATGTAGTAAAAAATTAACATGAATTATGAATGATGGTCGATCCGGCTCCAGCTCTATATTTTTGGCTGAGCTCTTTGTAAAGGGATCCACAAAAGCAAAGGTTCAAAAACTGAGAAACATTCCAATTGGAAATTACCTCACTCAACCCTCCTTACTTTTGTATCTGCCGCCTTTGATGATATTTCAATTGGGTTTCTTTTAAGTTATTCGTACATTAAAGGAGCTGAATGTTTACAATGACTTTTTAAAAAAAGTGTTAGTATGCAAAGAGAAAAATAGAAAAAATTAAGGATACGGTGCAGAAACACTAAAATTTAGTTTACACCACGCACAAAACTAATGTCCCTGGTTGGCACAGTGTCGTTTCTCAAAAAGCGCTTCATCTTCATCCCTTGAGCCTCCATCATGCTGTTTAATATGGACAAGTTTCGCTCATAGCATAATTCTTCAAAATTTGCCCAACAAAGCGACGTTTACGGCCAAGTTGGATCGTTAAGATCGTGTCTTTGTCTGCGGACAAATTTCACCCATTTTCCTCTCACAGTCGGGATCGTTCGGGAACTGAAACATTCTATGCCCGGTGCCGGAACGATCTATTCTGACAGTTTTGCTGGTCAGAGCCGGGGCACCAGCGACACAATATCGCCCTCGTTGTCGCGTATCTTTCATACTATTCGCCATACTGAATTCGATTTAATGTCACCAAAGTGACGTCAGTGGTTTTTGGTCAAATGGTACTTTGGCTACGCAATTCGAATAACATTTTTGAGGGGAAAATGGCATAACTTTAAAAGCTTTCAAAATTGTCAATTTTATCATTGAACGTCTCAAACTTCGGAAACGTAGATTTCAAATAATAAACTTTATAACTACAATATACCTCCATGGTCACTTGGATTTGTATTTAATAATGTATTGACAGCGCGTCCAACAGTGTAATGTCGCTGTAAATCCACAAGCTTAAAGTAAAAGTTTGGAATGCGACTTTGAAAAAGACGAACACAAGTTCGTAACATTACGATGAGCAACAATCGTTCACAACTAATATGATAATATAATAAGATGATGTCTCACATTATGTACAACAATACCTGGTGCTTCTCTTGACAAACACCTGCTCCAACTACTATACTTACGTCATCTCCTACATTTTGAACATTTCAAAAATTGTTTCATGAACAAATGTGTAATGTTTTAATGTAAGCAGTGATCCTAACGAAGCACTTAAGTACCTTAGTCCTTGTGAAAGTGAGGCTGTTGAGGGCTTCTCGCAGTTATGTATCGAGTCCCTAATATTAAAATCAAGCAAAGCTGTACATATTTATCTCTTAGGAGAAATTACTAACATCTCCCTGCCACTAAGTAAATACCATTTCTCCTCACTGTACGGATTTTTTAAAGAGAAATCAAGAAACCTAAACTTAAAGCTTGGTTTTACTAATGATCAAACTAACGAAGCCGAAGCTAATTTTCAATTATCAGTAAAGAGAAAACGGTTGATTGACCGAGTCAAGAAAATGTCGCCCTACGACGAGAAAACATGTCATAATTAGATTAATAGCGTACGAAGTTATTTAAACATCTCTGAATCTAAACACAAACATTTCAACTTACGATTAGTCGCTGGCTTGAAAATAATTTGCATAAATCAACTAATGGTGAGCCCTGAATGCGTTTTAAAAGACGAATATGAAAAAGGCCAATTTTATCGACCTTTGACTTTTAAGATATAAGTTTACTATCTATTGAACATTACATGAAAAGATGAAAGTGCAGGTGAAAAGTGTTTGTAGAGAGGCCACCTACTTACTTCAACTATTAATATGTGGACGCTGTGTACCTAAGGTTGCTTATGACGTCGCTCTTGTGCACGTCTGCATTCTTCTGTGATATAGACTCAGTGTAACTAACTGAAATATTAAACGTTTAGTTCAAGTTCAACTCCTAATTGGACCAAACTTGGAAACACATGATGTTATTGTTAGTTCTTAGCCTTGCTCCGATGTTTTCTTGCATTCAGTTGGCTGTGTTTCCTTTTCTGAGAAAGGAAATGCACTCGCAAATAGTCACACGTCACATTTAGCTCCAAACCAATGCTGCGTTGTAGAAGCAGGAGAAAACGAGCAGCGGTGATCCGTATTAATATACATGTTGTGAAATTTTCCGAAATTTTTTTCATCGGGGACTCCACCTGGTTTTCCATCAAATTCACATCCCTCTTCTATGCTATTGTAACTCCTTATGTGCCAGGACACATTTTCCTGCTGTTTTGTCAGGGCGGTGCAATTAGAACAAGAGTTTCCCCGGATATTAACATATTCGTACATCTGGCAGGTGTCCCAGGTACCAAAAATGTTATGACCTGCCAGCTTAGCGCGTGCGTAGTCCGTATACTGCAGACCATCCGTAGAAAAGTTACAAGTTGCTCTCAGATGTGTGGAGTAAATAGCAAGAGACTGCATCTGTGATAAGGATAGTCGGAACTCGCTCCAATTCACTTCCCCCTCTCTAATATCAATCTCAAAGTTTTTGCCAAACTCTGCATAATTGAAGGCATTTCTCTTGGACAAGGATAACGATTGTATTAACGTCCACACAAAGCCAGGTTCAGACTGCAAGTCACAGTAAACGGAAAACCGTTCATTGTCTGAATTATAGATGTCGTATTTTCCTGATGTCGAGGCACCGTTCTTAGCTACGTCTTTGCAGCTTCTCGGATGTTTCATCTTCTCACACCGCTGACCAGAGTATGTGTTAGGACAGGCACAGTTAAACCTGGTGCTGTGAGCGTCACAAATCTCTTGACATACACCTCCATTGAGACAAGGATTGGTGCGGCAGCATCTGTCGATGCAATGATGCTTCTCTGGTGTGTATTTGTCTCCACCCTACAGCAACATTCGAAGGATTTTTTAGCTTACCATGCTCATCGAATTGGGTTAGCACGTGCGCTTTAGCAACCGTCGACAAATCTCACCGGAAACGGATCGAATCGATAAAAACAGTGCGAGCAAAGTACGAGTGCCTACAACACATAGTGGGGCACCAGAAAGGAGATGAAATATCCATCAAAATTAGGTTTGAAATGCAGTAATACAACAATGGTAAAGTCAATGATGTCTTTATGAAATTTTTAGTCACTTCTGTTCCGCTGTTCCCTTCGCATTACAAAACGAGGAAGAGAATGAACCCAAACCTCTCTTAGCCAAATCAGTTTGTTTTAGTTTTGTCTAGATCAATCATATCGCAGAATGATCAGTATGCACAAAATTGTCTTTGGCCCGGACTGACATATAACACAACTGTTTTTTAAGGAGTACTGCAAAACTTGATCATGTGGAAATATTTATTTAATTTACGAACTTGAACATCTTGGGATATTTACTTTATTTAAGAAAGTTCAAAAATAAATGAATAAGGAATTAGATAAATAATCTTATCTCACCTTCACCGTGTAGCTTCTCACCAAATCATAATAATTTCCCCCTTGCCTCCATTTCATCGCCGCTGGCTCCATGTCTTTGTTAGCATCGTTAAGCTCACAATTGTTTTCTTTGGAAAGAGGGAAATAGTTCATGGATACACACAGGCAGTCATCTTTGCACTTCAAGTGACACTGGATGGCGTTTGGGACCGTCAATCTTTCAAACACGTGACCCTCAAGAATTTGGTTATGGATGACATCGTCATCGATAGCAAACTTGAAGTTTTGACAAGTTACTTTTTTCTGTGCCTCAGTGGAGAGGGTCAAATTGAATACAAACAGCACGACTTGGAAATATTGTACGATGCCCATAACAATAGCACTATTAATGTAGAGACAAAAAGATGCAGGATTATTTCATCTGAAAAGCATGGGGTAATCTGGGACGAAATACATAGATATTTGGGCCTCTTGCTTAAAAGCGACCTATATTGATGCATTTTTTAAAATTAACTACGAAATTGTTTTTCTTAAAGCATGAAGCGTAACATTTATCTTAATTGCAACGGAAAGAAAATAATCGTTAGCAGTAAAATTGCCAAAATTTTAGTCGCTAGCCGTAAGAGCCATTACCATATTGAGACCTTCTTCTGAGTCAGTAAACGTTCAAATTGAATACAAACAGCACGACTTGGAGATATTGTACGATGCCCATAGCAATAGCACTACTAATGTGAAGAAAAAAAAGATACATGATTATTTCTGATAAGCATGGGGTAATTTGGAACGAAACATATAGATATTTGGGTCTCTTGCTTAATTGCGACGGAAAGAAAATAATAGTTAGCAGTAAATTGCCAAAATTTTATTCGTTAGCCGAAAGAGCCATTACCATATTGAGACCTTCTTCTGAGTCAGTAAACGTTTTGAAAGACTGAAAAGAGTGAAAAGCCCAAACGAAATTGCTCCTCGACGGTTTGTGTTAGGAATGCTCTACAAAAGGAGCCGTAAACGTTCCCTGCAGTTTAGCCTAAGCTGAACACAGTTTATAAAGAATTGATTGTCAGCTCAAATGCGGATTTCTCTTCTCTGCCCAGATTACAATGGAGGGAGATATATTGGCAAATGGAACTGATATAAAAAAAATACACGAACCAGTAATTGCTGATTAAAAGTATGTCGGTTGCAGTTAGTTGAATGCAAAGCTAAATGTCGAAGTATATCAAATCTCAGTGAAAGAGCCGCTGCAATGAACTTTATCAAAGACTGACGTTCATGTATCAAATCGCCCAAGTTTAAGGAGTGTTTCTTGAAACGTAAAACTTTCAAAAGTTTCGTGTGTGTCATTTATTAAAAAAAACGTCTCAAAATGTTTTGCGTTACAAAACCAAAAAAGGGAAACTCTACCCACCATCAGTTGTTAAAAGATCCTCTTTCAGCGATGCACTTATGAATCTCTGTACTCTACAAAGTCAACTCTAAGAACGATTTGGAATGTATTATTCACACTTGAATATTTAAAAAGGGTCGCATTTTATTTTTTTACCATAGGAGTATAGGATATACAATATTTATGAAAGCTCTTAAAGTAAGCTTTCCTTCCATCGATGAATGATAATATCTCGAGTTTCGCTACACCTATAAATTTCGCAACCGTATGGCTGGTTTCTTTTCCAGCTTTAAGAAAAGAAATAGAATACAGACCAGTCAGCTAACAAACTCTGATCTTATGTTGTTTCCGTAGACTGTAAAAACACATAAGTTCTGTCTGTGAACGAAGTGGAAGTGGAAAATATTAAATATTGTAGTCAATAAACCGAAAAACTAGAAAAACTTAAGTAAATTATTTAGGTTCATAAGTGCAGCTTTAAAATATGTTTTCAATAAGAATCGCAATGTTTTTCAAAATATGAAGACCCCCCGTCAAGTTCGACTTTCGAACATGGCAGCCCTTCTGTCGCGGTGACTATTAATGTATAATGTTCCGAAACTTTTTCATTTTTAAAATTAATTGTAAAAGGGCGTTAATTTTGGCCTCATTTTGCTAAAAGAACCGATATTTTGACGAGTTAAGAAGAAAAGCTACCCACATAAAAGAGTTTGAAAGCAAGGGCAGAAATTTACTGTAGCCTGTTTTATTTGATTTTCATGATAAGAATTCCACTTTTGACAGAGTAGATCACTTCAGGATATTCGTCTGCCCAGTAAATTGAATAAAATAGACTAAACAACTTAAGTTTACCACATCTTTGGCACAGTGTAGCTCCTCACCTGATTATGGTAATTTCTTCCTTCTCTAAATTTCATCGCCAATGGCTTCATATCTTGATTGGCATCATTGAGCTCTCAGTTGCTTGATTTGAACCGAGGGAATAATGATTATATATACAAGCAGTCATCCTTACACATCACATGTAACAAACGAATGGTAGCAAAATAAGGCACATAGCTCCTTAATTATCTATAATTGTCATAATCACCTACACAATTATCTCTTGACCATGAATCAGAGATGAACGAGGGAAAGCTGTTGAAGTCATTGAGGTGCCTGTTCGAGTTAACCCGAGGTGACTACACTAACATGATTGTTGCATCAGTTAACTGCTGCTTAGAAAAACCTAAGATGAGTTAACGCCCTGAACGTAAGCTTGCATGTGGAAATGGGCCCCCGAGGCTATTTTTCCACGTTGTAATTGATAAGTGATGGAAAGTTTTACGTTCGTTACACACTCAACTTATCTATATTTTCAAGCAAGAACCAATAATTGAACCGGTTGTTATTTGTCCAACTTGTTTTGATCAACACACTTTGCCAGTGATATTTCATTCGAAGTTTCAATGGCCCAACGATGTGCAAAGTTTCACTCATGAATTTAAAAATTTGCATGAAAAAATGATAAAATACCACAAAATCTTTCTCAAACGCTGACCCTTCTCTAGAAAGATGTGCAAATAAGGAACATAGATGAAAATATTAGACACTTGTTATCATTGATACTTCTTCACATTATGTAAATTTTGAATAAGAGCCGAATGATATGAATTATCCAAGAACGCATGCCATCCATTCACAGTTTAAAAGCGTCAACTAGAGAAGGAGAGATTAAGGTCAGACTTCACCATTGAGGAGTCTACTAGGGATCAAAACTAGAAGTAATAATAATAATAACGCTGAAATAGAATACAACCCGAAGCAATTTTACTGTTTCTCCAGGCATTATTGTTGATGTCTTTTTTTTTTTCTGCAGTCATCCACCCCAGACGAAAGACACGCACCCAGGCCGTAAAATGATCGTCCGTGCCAAACCGATAATAAACAGTACTTACTCGTTTGAAAAACTTCATGAAAAAGAATCTTCTCTCTAACTTATTAAGTAAGTATGCTTGATTTATAAGCCAGAAATAATCGTAAATAGTTGAATTAGATCAATGTTTTGTCGGTGAGGGATGTAGCCGCTTCATTAACAGAAAATGATAGAGATTGTGTCATTATTTTTTTTAGCTTTAAGGGGGCCTTCTGGTTTCCCCAATAAAAATTATAATTATCTTAGATAAGCTACCATTTTACACTCGGTTGCGGATGGCAACTTATTTTATCCTAAAAATACAAAAGAAATAATAAAATAACTTCCTATAACTTCAAGCTTTAACAAAAACAAAACAAACAAACTCACAATAACAAAGTAAAAATTTCGAAATCATCTAATAACTGAGTAATCCTTTATAGTTTCGTTATATGAAGTTTCCTTTATTTTCATAATATTCACAAGCAAACCTGTACACTAATCTTACACAAAACTGGACGGTCAAGCTAGGCTTGATAGTAATTAGTCAAAGAAGAAGTAAAGATTTCTTTGTGCAAATTTATGACAGTGGACTTCTATCATCCTGCTGACTCCTGAGATTTATCTACAAGGCTGCAGAAGAGATCGGTTTCGAGTTATTTTACCACAAATGTCTCTTTCTCTCTAAATAAAAATAACGAAGTAATACCTGAGGGTATGTAAATCGATGAAACAGCATTCAGGCGATTAAATAAAATGTGATGATGCCCCTTCCTATAGCTATCAAATCCTATACAAACAAACTTAATGCAACTATGCAATTCAGTCCTCGTCTTAAGCTATGCAACTTAGTTGAATAGCAACTAAGACCCTAGTTGGTCTTTACCCTCGGTTGTTCTAACTCCAGAAGATAACATATTTCAATTTTTTTAGGCTTTTTAATTTAATTTCGAACCATTTTGTTATATTATATTGTGTATGTTACAGATATAAGTTTTTTAAAGGTTCCTAGGGCGTATTTGAACATATTCGTATTTTAGCTTACGTATACTAGCCATGAATTATTATTAAACTACTATCACAGCGCAACTTTGTTCTTGTTTTTATGCTTCAAAAGGGAGCCAGGATTGCATTAGCTTTGCATTTTTGGTATACAAAGCTCGGGCTAATCTTCTACCTAAGCAATGCAAAGCTAAAAAAAATCACAGATTACAACAGTTTCCTTGTTAGTCTTTGAATTCTGAATGTTCCCGTGATATCATATTTTGTTCTGATTGGCTGTCTTTATTGTTTCGGTTTGACGGTAACGGTAACGGAAGTGGAACTGTAACGAGATTCAAATCAATTTCTTCGATTTCAAAACAGACAATTTTCTAGAAACCAAAGGCCTTTTGTGAAAAAAAGAAACAAAACAAAGCAAAACAAAAGCAACCACAACCAGAAAAGGTCAGAATCCTTAAAGAAAACAAAAATCTTATCTAATACTCACAACTCATTCTAGCTTTAGTAGATTATTGGAACTTAGGCCTGTTCCAAACGTCGTGCTACTGCCGTGCCGAACTCAAATGAATTTGGCTCGGCAGTGGCACGACGATAGCACGGCAGCGGTTTCAAACGTCGAACCTAATGCAGTCGCGCCAAATTCAAAAGACAAAACAAACCATCCATCCAGCGGTATCGCCCCATCCAAAATGGCGGAGGGAAACCTTAACGAAGAGCGCGAGAAGTTTGTTTTGTTTAAGACAATTTTAAATGCCAGAAGGCAACGCAGGCGAATGCAACAGTCCATATTGAATACTGTTATTCATTATTCTTCTTCTGGTTTCCCTTGACGAGAGCCAGCAAGTTACTGTATTACGATCGTGCCGGCGTTTCCAAACCCTAACCCTAACCCTAACCCTAAGCAATTTATTGTCACCGTCGGATTCCTCTTCTCTCAAGCTTTCGGGCAAAACGGGTAGATTTGTCTTTTTTTATTAGTGCGCATGCGTAATAGTATGCAAATAGTGCAAAATCCGTTAAATTAATTTATGAATTGAGTTCGGCGCGACAGTAGCACAACGCTTGAAACCAAGTCGTGCTACTGCCGTGCGGCACGGCAAGGCCTGCCGCGCTAAGTAGTCGTGCCGAACCTAATTCAGCCGTGCCGCGCTTAATGGTTTCAAACGGCGTGCTACTGCCGTGCTTAAATCGAAATTACTATTTCATTTGAGTTCGGCACGGCAGTAGCACGACGTTTGGAACAGGCCTTAGAATAACCTATTCATGTCTAACCCCAAACCAGTATTGCGTTGAAGAAGAATCCGAAGAGGAGCAGCGGTGATTCCTATTTATCGCTCCGGAATGATACCGTCCAAAATTATTTGCGTTGTCAACGGCTCCTACAGATCCATCAAAGTCGCATTCTTTCTCCTTGCTTTTCAAACTGTTAACGAACTAAGCACCATTAAGATTCATTCTTGTGTAGGCGGTGCAATCAGAACAGTTAATACGACGGATGTTAATATACTTAAACAGTTTGCAACCTCCACCTCAGTCACCGAATATGTAATGACCTGCCAGAACAGCGCGTGCATGTTACTCTCAGATGTGTGAAGTGGTTTGAGAGAGACTGCATAAGTGATAAGGAAAAGCTGTAACAGTTGCAGTCCGGTTCATATGTGGCCTCATTGGCAAAGGATAACGACTGTATCAATGCCCATACAAAGCCAGGTTCTGACTGCAAGTCATAGTAAACAGAAAACGGTTTATTGGCTGAATCAAAAACATCGTATTTTCCTGATTGCGAGGCCCCGTTGTTAGCTGTGCAGCTTCTTGGATGTGTAATCTGACCACAACGCTTACCAGTGTATTTGTAAGAACAGGTACAGTTAAACCTGGGGCTGTGATTGTCACAAATCTCCTAACATACTCCCCCATTGAGGCAGGGATTCTGACTGCAGCATCTATTGACGCCGCGATGTTCTCTGGAATGTAGCTTCCTTCCTGATTGAAAATGAACTTTTTTTTCTTAAACTATTCTTTGATTAAAGTAAAGTCCAGCGGTGCAGATATCCATAAGTGAATTTGAGGGGGGGGGGGGGGGGGGCCCGGGGGACGTACAATAAAGAATTGCTACATGCTTAACGTGCGTATATCAAGTTAGAGATGCACGCAGGATATAAGTTTTAAGAGCACGAGAGAAGCGTAAGAGTTGCTTGAGTGCTCTTCAAACTTCCCAAGTGGATTCATAACTCGATACACGCACAGCTAAAGTATGAACTGAAAAAATTTCCATATAACATAGCATGCAGACACAAGTTGTGCTCGATAAAATAGAGTTTATTACAACTTTGTCCGATTTACCAGGTAATCATGTTCTACCCGAAAACTATGAATAAATGAAAAGGTAAAAACGACCAAGAAATATTTCCAGACCAAATCTTTATTCAAAGAATTGAACATTTTCTGCTCAGAGGCAAAAAACGAACGAATTTCTTGTATTTACGAGAGCGCGTAGTACATTCAATATGCTTGAATCGTTGTTTACTAGAATTCATGGCCAGAAATTGCGTAGGTTTATGTTGAAGATTTTGAAAATTCTGAAATAATTGTAAGGTTTTTAAGATTAAAATCTGCTATTTAACAACACTTTTAGGATATATATGAACCCTCAAAACTGATATCAACTATTCAAAAAGCTGAGCAAAAACTTACAAATCTCTCGCATCTACGAGATACTTGTGACAGATTTACGCTTGAATATGCTTGAATCGTTGTTTACTAGAATTCAAGGCCAGAAATTGCGTAGGTTTATGTTGAAGATTTTGAAAATTCTGAACTAATTGTAAGGTTTTTAAAATTAAAATCTGCTATTTCACAATACTTTTAGGATATATATGAACCCTCAAAACTGATATCAATTATTCAAAAAGCTGAGCAAAAACTTACAAATCTCTCGCATCTACGAGACACTTGTGATAGATTTACACTGCTCGAATTGTTGTTTACCAAAATTTGCAACCTGAATATTGTTTAACTTTGAGTTAAAAATTCTGAAAATTGTACGATTTCAAAACAAAATCTTCTGTTCAACAAAACTTTGGGTACATAACAACGCTTCAAAATAATATTTTCCGTTGTAATGAAGAGTCCCCAGCGTCGCAAAGCTTCAGTTGAAGTCAGAATACTCAGTTCTGTTTTCAGCCATAATTCCCATCGCGTTTGTGAATAAAGTATTGTCAACTCCGAAACTAATTTCGTCGCTTGAAGAGAAAAAGAAATGCTCATTGTTTCTCGAAACCAGTCTTATTCAGCATATTTTGTTTGCATTTTGAGCTACAAAGGTCTTTCTAAATAGGGATACAACGGAAAGATAGTCTTAACTGATAGTTTTGAATTCTCGCCGCTAAACTCGACAGGACTTTTAGCCGAAGTGATACTGCACAAGTCATGTTATGAATGCACAGACGTGCACTATTTTTAGAGAATAATGCATGGGCGCGCGTAGATATGAAATGTCGAGTTGAACACTCAAAAAGCGACCTTGTATTATTTGTTTATCATATAAACACAATAGCGCATTAGTGACGAGAAAAGCTGACGTCAATAATGAAAGAAAATAAATGAAGCATCGACAATCGTACAGTGCGTTGGCGCTAAGGCTCAAGATGGAAAAATGCTTTGAATCATGATTACAAAAACAACAATGGGCGGAATTTTAAATTTACAAAATTCTCATTTATTGACTTTTTACTTACCGACAGAAGAAGTCTTTCAAGTAAACAGCCAAAATCGGCCTGTGACAAATCTTGCAGTTGTCGATTTCCGTTCTCAGCCAAGACAAAGGCCATTACCAAAGTCACTGAATACGTAACTTTGGGTTTTTCTTTTCATATATTGGTTTTCTTTCCCTTCTAGGAAAGTTTGAACGTCACTCCCTGTAAGCGGTACGAAATTTTTAAATGTTTTAGCCGCCATAATCCGAGAAAGTTCCGCGGACAAACTACCTTGTATTGAGAATGTTGAGGGCTTTGCCGTTCATTTATCAACCTGGCCGAGTGACGCGAAAGGCGAGTGATGTGTCAGCAGCTGATTGGCGTTATCAAACACACGTGAAAAATATCGTATTTTTTCACGTGTGTTCTTATATAACATCGTAGTTCATATGATAAATAATGATTTTTATCATGGTAGCTCCCTTAGGATATATGTAGGCCTTGTGCGCGCGCTATGTTGTGATAAAAATGTAAGTAACAAAAAAATAAATAAATAAGACAATTCTATCAACAGCAAACGATTCTATCTCTCTCCTTTACCGTCTAGCTTCTCACCAAATCATAATAATTTCCTCCATATCATTGCGGCTTTTTCTGCGTCTTTGTTAGCGTCGTTGAGCTCACAGTTATTTTCTTGGAACGGAGGGAAATAATTCATGGATACCCACAGGCAGTCATCTTAGCACTTCACGTAACACTGGGTGGCGCTGTGGACTGTCAATCTTTGAAACACGCGACCCTCAAGAATGTGATTATGAGTTTTGACAATTTACTGTTGGCTGAGCCTTATTGGTCTGAGTGAGCTGAGATACCAACAACATGGCGCGTAGATAGCGAAGAACACTCATGGTGGACCTTAAAAACGTACAAATTAGTTGGATATCTTAATAATTATACTAAGACATTTAAAATGAGTTCGTAGCAATCAGAGTACACGTAGGGAAACGGCAAAAAATCATGAATAGGTACGTGATCGTACTACGGTGGAACGCGGTATAAACGGCGCTTAAGACGTTCGGCAAGATCTTAACCAGCGCCTTAAAGTGTTCTCTTCTTTTGACGCGAAAGCGATTACGTAATACTTATTGACAAAGGGGCCATCGTTCTCCGGGTCGAATATCTCGATGACAGGTTGAATACCTGATATAAATAAATTGACCGAGATTAAAATGAGAATTTAAGGTACAGTGTACATGGCGATCCAGATATATTATCCAATTGGAATTACCTCACTTATCCTTACTTTTGCATCCGCCACCTTTGATGATATTTCAACTGGGTTTCTTTTAAGTTATTTGTACATTAAAGAAGCTGAATTTTTGGAATGACTTTTCTAAGCAGTATTAGTATGCAAAGAGAAAAACTAGAAAAACATTTAAGGAAACGGTACAGAAACACAAAACAAGAGTCCCTGGTTGGCACAGTGTCGTTTCTCAAAAAGCGCCTCATCTTCATCTCTTGGGCCTTCATCATGCTGTTTAATATGGAAAAGTTTCATTCATAGCATAATTCTTCAAAATTTGCCCCAACAAAGCGACGTTTACGGCCAAGTTGGATAGTCAAGATCGTGCCTTTGTCTGCGGACAAATTTCACCCATTTTCCTCTCACAGTCGGGATCGTTCGGGAACTGAACATTCTATGCCCGGTGGCGGACGATATCTTCTGAGAGCTTTGCTTGATCAGAGACGGGCACCAGCAACACAATATCGCCCTCGTTGCGGCGCATCTTTCATACTAATTCGCCATACTGAATTTCGATTTTATGGTTTTACCAAAGTGACGTCAGCGGTTTTTTTCGCGCAATTCGAATACCACTTTTGAGGGGAAAATGGCATCACTTTAAGAAGCTTCTAAATCGTCAATTTTATCCATTGAACGTTTCCAAACTTCCGGAAACGTAGATTTCCAATGATTAACTTTATAACTAGTAATATAACTTCATCGTCACTTCTGATTTGTATTTAATAATGTATATGCCAGCGCGTCCAACAGTGTAAATGTCCGCCTGGTAAAAGTCCACAAGCTTTAAAGGAAAAGTCTGGAATGATTCTATAATAAGATGATGTCCTCACATTATGTTACAACCATCCTGAATGACCTTTACACTTCACTGGTGCTTTTCTTGACAACAATCTGCTCCAACTACTATACCTACTTCATCTCCTACATTTTGAACATTTCAAAATTTGTTTTTAATGAACAAATGTACAGTGTTATAAAGTAAGCATTGATCCTAACGAGGCATTTAAGTACCATTAGTCCTTGTGAAAAGAGAGGCTGGTGAGGGCTTCTAACAGTTATGTATCTGAGTCCCTAATATTAAAATCAAGCAAGCTGTACATATTTATCACTTAGGAGAAATTACTAACATCTCTCCTGCCACTAAGTAAATACCATTTATCCTCACTGTACGGATTTTTTAAAGCCAAATCAAGAAACATACAACTTAAAGCTTTGTTTTATCTACTGATCAACTAACGAAGCCGATCCTAAGTTTTCAATTATCAGTAAAGAGAAAACGGTTGATTGACCGAAAGAAAATACCGCCCTACGACGACAAAACATGTCATAATTAGATTAATAGCGTACAGAGTTATTTAAACATCTCTGAATCTAGACACAAGCATTTTAACTTACGATTAGTCACTTGCTTGAAAATAATTTGCATAAATCAACTAATGGTGAGCTCTGAATGCGTTTTCAAAGACGAATACGAAAAAAGGCCAATTTTATCGACCTTTGGCTTTTAAGATGTAAGTGTACTATCTATTGAACATTACATGAAAAGATGAATGTGCAGGTAAAAAGTGTTTGTACAGAGACCGCCTACTTATTTTCAACTATTCAAATATGGACGCTACGTATCTAAGGTTGCTTATGACGTCGCTCTTGTGCATGTCTACATTCTTCTGTGATAAAGGTCAGTGTAACTATCTGAGATATTAAACGTTTAGTTCAAGTTCAGCTCCTAAATGGGCCAAACTTGGAGGCACATGATGCCTTGCTCCGATGTTTTCTTGCTTTCAGTTGGCTGTGTTTCCTTTCTATGAAGGAAATGAATTCGCAAAAAGTTACACGTCACATTTAGCTCCAAACCAATGCTGCGTTGTAGAAGCAGGAGAAAACGAGCACGGTGATCCAGATTTATATACTTGTTGTGAAATTTTCCGAAATTTTTTTCATCGGGGACTCCACCTGGTTTTCCATTAAATTCACATCCGAATTGTGTGCTATTGTAACTCCTTATGTGCCAGGACACATCTTCCTGCTGTTTTGTGAGGGCGGTGCAATTAGAACAATTGATTCCTCGGATATTGACATATTCGTACATCTGGCAGGTGTTCCAGGTACCAAAAATGTCATGACCTGCCAGCTTAGCGCGTGCGTAGTCCGTATACTGCAGACCATCCGTAGAAAAGTTACAAGTTGCTCTCAGATGTGTGGAGTGATTAGCAAGATACTGCATCTGTGATAAGGATAGTCGGAACTCGTTCCAATTAACTTCCCCCACTTCAATATCAATCTCAAAGTTTTTGCCAAACCCAGTATAATTGAAGGCATTTCTCTTGGACAAGGATAACGATTGTATTAACGTCCATGCAAAGTCAGGTTCAGACTGCAAGTCACAGTAAACAGAAAACCGTTCATTGCTTGAATCGTAGATGTCGTATTTTCCTGATGTCAAGGCACCGTTCTTAGCTATGTCTTTGCAGCTTCTCGGATGTTTCATCTTCTCACACCGCTGACCAGAGTATGTGTTAGGACAGGTACAGTTAAACCTGGTGCTATGAGTGTCACAAATCTCCTGACATACTCCTCCATTGAGACAAGGATTGGTGCGGCAGCATCTGTTGATGCAATGATGCTTCTCTGGTGCGTATTTGCCTCCACCCTACAGCAACATTCAAAGGATGTTTTAGCTCAGCATGCTCATAGAATTGGGTTGGCATATACTTTTTAGCACCCATCGAAAAAAAATCTCACCGGAATCTGATCGAATCGATAACAAACAGTGCGAGCAAAGTACGTGTGCGTACAACACATAACGGGGTGCCAGAATGGAGATGAAATTTCCATTGCAAAGTAGATTTGAAATGCAGTAATACAGCAATGGGTAAGCCAATGATGTCTTTATGAAATTTGTAGTCATGTCTGTCCTGCCGTTCCCTTCGCATTACGACGTGGCCGTTAAGAAAATAGTTTGTGAGAAAGGGAACGGATCCAATCCTCTCTCAGCCAAATCAGTTGTTTTGGTTTTGTCTAGACCAATCATATCGCAGACAAAACGGCATGCACAAAATTGTCTTTGGCTCGGACTGACATATAACACATCTTTTTTTTAAGGAGTACCGCAAAACTTGATCGTGTGGAAATACTTATTTTATTTATGAACTTGAACATCTTGGGATATTTACTTTGTTTACGGAAGTTGATAAATAAATGAGTAAGGAATTAAATAAATAATCTTATCTCACCTTCACCGTGTAGCTTCTCACCAAATCATAATAATTTCCCCCTTGCCTCCATTTCATCGCCGCTGGCTCCATCTCTTTGTTAGCGTTGTTGAGCTCACAATTGTTTTCTTTGGACAGAGGGAAATAATTCATGGATACACACAAGCAGTCATCTTTGCACTTCAAGTAACAGTCAATGGCCTTTGGAACTGTCAATCTTTCAAACACGTGACCCTCAAGAATTTGGTTATGGATGACATCGCGATCGATAGCAAACTTAAAGTTTTGACAAGTAACTTTTTCCTGTGCCTCAGTGGAGAGGGTCAAACTGAATACAAACAGCACGACTTGGAGATATTGTACGATGCCCATAGCAATAGCACTACTAATGTGAAGAAAAAAAAATACATGATTATTTCTGATAAGCATGGGGTAATTTGGAACGAAACATATAGATATTTGGGTCTCTTGCTTAATTGCGACGGAAAGAAAATAATAGTTAGCAGTAAATTGCCAAAATTTTAGTCGTTAGCCGAAAGAGCCATTACCATATTGAGACCTTCTTCTGAGTCAGTAAACGTTTTGAAAGACTGAAAAGAGTGTATCCGTCTCGCTGTAAAGTCGATCTTCACTACAGAATCACATATTTGCGGAATTTTGAAAAGAAGACTAGGCAAACATTCAAGCCCAAACGAAATTGCTCCTCGACGGTTTGTGTTAGGAATGCTCTACAAAAGGAGCCGTAAACGTTCCTTGCAGTTTAGCCTAAGCTGAACACAGTTTATAAAGAATTGATTGTCAGCTCAAATGCGGATTTCTCTTCATTGCCCAGATTACAATGGAGGGAGATATATTGGAAAATGGAACTGATATAAAAAAAATACACGAACCAGTAATTGCTGATTAAAAGTATGTCGGTTGCAGTTAGTTGAATGCAAAGCTTAATGTCGAAGTATATCAAATCTCAATGAAACAGCCCCTGCAATGAACTTTATCAAAGACTGACGTTCATGTATCAAATCGCCCAAGTTTAAGGAGTGTTTCTTGAAACGTAAAACTTTCAAAAGTTTCGTGTGTGTCATTTATTAAAAAAAAGCGTTTTGATAATAAGAGACGTCTCAAAATGTTTTGCGTTACAAAACCAAAAAAGGGAAACTCTACCCACCATCAGTTGTTAAAAGATCCTCTTTCAGCGATGCACTTATGAATCTCTGTACTCTACAAAGTCAACTCTAAGAACGATTTGGAATGTATTATTCACACTTGAATATTTAAAAAGGGTCGCATTTTATTTTTTTTACCATAGGAGTATAGGATATACAATATTAATGAAAGCTCTTAAAGTAAGCTTTCCTTCCATCGATGAATGATAATATCTCGAGTTTCGCTACACCTATAAATTTCGCAACCGTATGGCTGGTTTCTTTTCCAGCTTTAAGAAAAGAAATAGAATACAGACCAGTCAGCTAACAAACTCTGATCTTATGTTGTATCCGTTGACTGTAAAAACACATAAGTTCTGTCTGTAGAGCCAGTTAGTAATTATTCACCGAAGTGGAAAAATTAAATATTGTAGTCAATAAACCGAAAAACTAGAAAAACTTAAGTGAATTATTTAGGTTCATAAGTGCAGCTTTAAAAGGTGTTTTAAATAAGAATCGCAATGTTTTTCAAAATATGAAGACCCCCCCCGAACATGGCAGCCCTTCTGTCGCGGTGACTATTAATGTGTAATGTTCCGAAACTTTTTAATTTTTAAAATTAATGGTAAGAGGGCGTCAGTTTTGGCCTCATTTTGCTAAGAGAACCGATATTTTGACGAGTTAAGAAGAAAAGCTACCCACATAAAAGAGCTTGAAAGCAAGGGGCAGAAATTTGCTGTAGCCTGGTTTATTTGATTTTCATGATAAGAATTCCACTTTTGACAGAGTAGATCACTTCAGGATATTCGTCTGCCCAGTAAATTGAATAAAATAGACTAAACAACTTAAGTTTACCACATCTTGGCACAGTGTAGCTCCTCACCTGATTATGGTAATTTCTTCCTTCTCTAAATTTCATCGCTAATGGCTTTATATCTTGATTGGCATCATTGAGCTCTCAGTTGCTTGATTTGAACCGAGGGAATAATGATTATATATACAAGCAGTCATCCTTACACATCACATGTAACAAACGAATGGTAGCAAAATAAGGCACATAGCTCCCTAATTATCTATAATTGTCATAATCACCTACACAATTATCTCTTGGCCATGAATCAGAGATGAACGAGGGAAAGCTGTTGAAGTCATTGAGGTGCCTGTTCGAGTTAACCCGAGGTGACTACACTAACATGATTGTTGCATCAGTTAACTGCTGCTTGGAAAAACCTAAGATGAGTTAACGCCCTGAACGTAAGCTTGCATGTGGAAATGGGGCCCCCGAGGCTATTTTTCCACGTTGTAATTGATAAGTGATGGAAAGTTTTACGTTCGTTACACACTCAACTTATCTATATTTTCAAGCAAGAACGAATAATTGACCCGGTTGTTTTGTCCAACTTGTTTTGATCAACACACTTTGCCAGTGATATTTCATTCGAAGTTTCAATGGCCCAACGATGTGCAAAGTTTCACTCATGAATTTAAAAATTTGCATGAAAAAATGATAAAATATCACAAAATCTTTCTCAAACGCTGACCCTTCTCTAGAAAGATGTGCAAATAAGGAACATAGATGATAATATAGACACTTGTTATCATTGATACTTCTTCACATTATGTAAATTTTGAATAAGAGCCGAATGATATGAATTATCCAAGAACGTATGCCATCCATTCACAGTTTAAAAGCGTCAACTAGAGAAGGAGAGATTAAGGTCAGACTTCACCATTGAGGAGTCTACTAGGGATCAAAACTAGAAGTAATAATAATAATAACGCTGAAATAGAATACAACCCGAAGCAATTTTACTGTTTCTCTCCAGGCATTATTGTTGATGGCTTTTTTTTTTTTCTGCAGTCATCCACCCCAGGCCTTAAAATGATCGTCTGTGCCAAACCGATAATAACCAGTACTTACCCGTTTGAAAAAACTTCATGAATCTTATAAGGAAGTTCAAAATTTTGTGAATCGAACATCGTAATTTGTTTGGAAATTAGTGTAATAGATGTTTTGCAATGAAAAACCTTCACAAATGTTACGCGTAAATTTTTAGTTTCTCTCTTCTCTCTAACTTATTAAGTAAGTATGCTTGATTTAGAAGCCAGAAATAATCGTAAATAGTTGAATTAGATCAATGTTTTGTCGGTGAGGGATGTAGCCGCTTCATTAACAGAAAACGATAGAGATTGATTGTGTCATTATTTTTTTTAGCTTTAAGGGGGCCTTCTGGTTTCCCCAATAAAAATTATAATTATCTTAGATAAGCTACCATTTTACACTCGGTTGCGGATGGCAACTTATTTTATCCTAAAAATACAAAGAAATAATAAAATAACTTCCTACAACTTCAAGCTTTAACAAAAACAAAACAAACAAACTCACAATAACAAAGCAAAAATTTCGAAATCATCTAATAACTGAGTAATTTTTTATAGTTTCGTTATATGAAGTTTCCTTTATTTTCATAATATTCACAAGCAAATCTGTACACTAATGTTACACAAAACTGGACGGTCAAGCTTGGCTTGATAGTAATTAGCCAAAGAAGAAGGAGAAATTCGAAGTTTTTGTAATTAGATCAGTCTCAAAAGGGGCTTTCCTAAATGACAATTTTGACTGAAGCCGGTTGGTGAGAAAGAGAGGGCATTTTTATCATTAAACCACTTTCCAAATCCTTCGACCAGGTACATGGTGAACTCTTCCTCTTGACAACAGATACAAAGTGAGTCGTTTTCGACTTCAAAGATGTAAAGATTTCTTTGTGCAAATTTATGACAGTGGACTTCTATCATCCTGCTGACTCCTGAGATGTATCTACAAGGCTGCAGAAGAGATCGGTTTTCGAGTTATTTTACCACAAATGTCTCTTTCTCTCTAAATAAAAATAACAAAGTAATACCTGAGGGTATGTAAATTGATGAAACAGCATTCAGGCGATTAAATAAAATGTGATGATGCCCCTTCCTATAGCTATCAAATCTATACAAACAAACTTAGTGCAACTATGCAATTCAGTCTTCGTCTTAAGCTATGCAACTTAGTTGAATAGCAACTAAGACCCTAGTTGGTCTTTACCCTTGGTGGTTCTAACTCCAGAAGATAACATATTTAAATTTTTTAGGTTTTTTATATTGTGTATGTTACAGATATAAGTTTTTTTTAAGGTTCCTAGGGCGTATTTGAACATATTCGTATTTTAGCTTACGTATACTAGCCATGAATTATTTTTAAACTACTATCACAGCGCAATTTTGTTCTTGTTTTTATGCTTCAAAAGGGAGCCAGGATTGCATTAGCTTTGCATTTTTGGTATACAAAGCTCGGGCTAATCTTCTACCTAAGCAATGTAAAGCTAAAAAAATCACAGATTACAACGCTTGCAATTGCTTGTTAGTCTTTGAATTCTGAATGTTCCCGTGATATCATATTTTGTTCTGATTGGCTGTCTTTATTGTTTCGGTTTGACGGTAACGGTAACGGAAGTGGAACGGGTAACGAGATTCAAATCAATTTCTTCGATTTCAAAACAGACAATTTTCTAGAAACCAAATGCCTTTTGGGAAAAAAAAGAAACAAAACAAAGCAAAACAAAAAGCAACCACAACCAGAAAAGGTCAGAATCCTTAAAGAAAACAAAAACCTTATCTAATACTCACAACTCATTCTAGCTTTAGTAGATTATTGGAACTTAGAATAACCTATTCATGTCTAACCCCAAACCAGTATTGCGTTGAAGAAGAATCCGAAGAGGAGCAGCGGTGATTCCTATTTATCGCTCCGGAATGATACCGTCCAAAATTATTTGCGTTGTCAACGGCTCCTACAGATCCATCAAAGTCGCATTCTTTTCTCCTGCTTTTCAAACTGTTAACGAACTAAGCACCATTAAGATTCATTCTTGTGTAGGCGGTGCAATCAGAACAGTTAATACGACGGATGTTAATATACTTAAACAGTTTGCAACCTCCACCTCAGTCACCGAATATGTAATGACCTGCCAGAACAGCGCGTGCATGTTACTCTCAGATGTGAAGTGGTTTGAGAGAGACCGCATGAGTGATAAGGAAAAGCGGTAACAGTTCCAGTCCGGTTCATTGCTATTGTCATTCACGGGGAAATCCGTGCCAAACCCCTTATCCTTATATGTGGCCTCATTGGCAAAGGATAACGACTGTATCAATGCCCATACAAAGCCAGGTTCTGACTGCAAGTCATAGTAAACAAAACGGTTTATTGGCTGAATCAAAAACATCGTATTTTCCTGATTGCGAGGCCCCGTTGTTAGCTGTGCAGCTTCTTGGATGTGTAATCTGACCACAACGCTTACCAGTGTATTTGTAAGAACAGGTACAGTTAAACCTGGGGCTGTGATTGTCACAAATCTCCTAACATACTCTCCCATTGAGGCAGGGATTCTGACTGCAGCATCTATTAACGCCGCGATGTTCTCTGGAATGTAGCTTCCTCACCCTAATTGAAAATGAACTTTTTTTCTTAAACTATTTTTTGATTAAAGTAAAGTCCAGCGGTGCAGATATCCATAAGTGAATTTGAGGGGGGGGGGGGGGGGGGGGCCGGAGGACGTACAATAAAGAATTGCTACATGCTTAACGTGAGTATTTCAAGTTAGAGATGCACGCAGGATATACGTTTTAAGAGCACGAGAGAAGCGTAAGAGTTGCTTGAGTGCTCTTCAAACTTCCCAAGTGGATTCATAACTCGATACACGCACAGCTAAAGTATGAACTGAAAAAATTTCCATATAACATAGCATGCAGACACAAGTTGTGCTCGATAAAATAGAGTTTATTACAACTTTGTCCGATTTACCAGGTAATCATGTTCTGCCCGAAAACTATGAATAAATGAAAAGGTAAAAACGACCAAGAAATATTACCAGACCAAATCTTTATTCAAAGAATTGAACATTTTCTGCTCAGAGGCAAAAAACGAACGAATTTCTTGCATTTACGAGAGCGCGTAGTAGATTCAATATGCTTGAATCGTTGTTTACTAGAATTCAAGGCCAGAAATTGCGTAGGTTTATGTTGAAGAATTTTGAAAATTCTGAAATAATTGTAAGGTTTTTAAAATTAAAATCCGCTATTTAACAATACTTTTAGGATATATATGAACCCTCAAAACTGATATCAACTATTCAAAAAGCTGAGCAAAAACCTTACAAATCTCTCGCATCTACGAGACACTTGTGATAGATTTACGCTGCTTGAATTGTTGTTTACCAAAATTTGCAACCTGAATATTGTTTAACTTTGAGTTAAAATCTGAAAATTGTACGATTTCAAAACAAAAATCTTTTGTTGCACAAAACTTTGGGTACATAAGGAACGCTTTCAAATAATATGTTCCGTTGTAATGAAGAGTCCCCAGCGTCGCAAAGCCTCAGTTGAAGTCAGAATACTCAGTTCTGTGTTCAGCATAATTCCCATCGCGTTTGTGAATAAAGTATTGTCAACTCCGAAACTAATTTCGTCGCTTGAAGGGGAAAAGAAATGCTAATTGTTTCTCGAAACCAGTCTTATTCAGCATATTTTGTTTTTCATTTTGAGCTACAAAGGTCGATCACAAAATAGGGATAGAAACGGAAAGATAGTATTAATACTGATAGTTTTGAATTTTCGCCGCTAAACTAGACAGGAACTTTTAGCAGAAGTGATACTGCACAAGTCATGTATGAATTGCACAGACGTGCACTATTTTTAGAGAATAATGTATGGCGCGCGTCTGGATATGAAATGTCGAGTTGAAAAAACGTCTCAAAAAGCGAACACATTGTATTATTTTGTTTTATCATATAAACAAAATAGCGCATTAGTGACGAGAAAAGCTGACGTCAATAATGAAAGAAAATAAATTGACGAATCGACAATCGTACAGTGCGTTGGCGCTAAGGCTCAAGATGGAAAAATGCTTTGAATCATGATTACAAAAACAACAATGGGCGGAATTTTAAATTTACAAAATTCTCATTTATTGACTTTTTACTTACGCCAGAAGAAGTCTTTAAAGTAAACAGCCAAAATCGGCCTGTGACAAATCTTCCAGTTGTCAATTTCCGTTCTCAGCCACGACAAAGGCCATTACCAAAGTCACTGAATACGTAACTTTGGGTTTTTCTTTTCATATATTGGTTTTCTTTCCCTTCTAGGAAAGTTTGAACGTCACTCCCTGTAAGCGGTACGAAATTTTTAAATGTTTAGCCGCCATAATCCGACAAAGTTCCGCGGACAAACTACCTTGTATTGAGAATGTTGAAGGCTTTGCCGTTCATTTATCAACCTGGCCGAGTGACGCGAAAGGCGAGTGAGGTGTCAGCAGCTGATTGGCGTTATCAAACACACATGAAAAAATATCGTATTTTTTAAAGGGTGTTGTTACGGCTTTTGTCAGAGCTGCAGATCCTTGTATAACATCGTAGTTTCTATGATAAATAATGATTTTTACCATGGTAGCTCCCTGAGGATATAAGTAGGCCTTGTGCGCGCGCTATGTTGTGATAGAAATGTAAGTAACAAAAAAATAAATAAATAGGGCAACTCTATCAACAGCAAACGATTCTATCTCTCTCCTTCACCGTGCAGCTTCTCACCAAATCATAATCATTTCCTCCATATCATTGCGGCTTTTTCTGCGTCTTTGTTAGCGTCGTTGAGCTCACAGTTATTTTCTTTGAACAGAGGGAAATAATTCATGGATACCCACAGGCAGTCATCTTAACACTTCACGTGACACTGGGTGGCGCTGTGGACTGTCATCTTTGAAACACGTGGACCGTCAAGAATGAGATTTTAATTATGACAATTTACTGTTGGCTGCGCCTTATTTGGTCTGAGTGAGCTGAGATACCAACAACATGTGCGCGTAGATAGCGAAGAACACTCATGGTGGACCTTAAAAAACCTACAAATTAGTTGGATTACCTTAATAATTATACTAAGACATTTAAAAATGAGTTCGTAGCAATCAGAGTACACGTAGGGAAAAGGCAAAAAATCATGAATAGGTACGTGATCTTACCTATGGTGGAACGCGGTGTAAACGGCGCTTAAGACGTTCGGCAAGATCTTAACCAGCGCTTAAAGTGTTCTCTTCTTTTGACGCGAAAGCGATACGTAATGCTTATCGACAAAGGGGCCATCGTTCTCTGGGGTCGAATATCTCGATGACAGGTTAAATATCTGATATAAATAAATTGGCTGTGATAAAATGAGAATCTAGGGTACAGTGTGCATGGCGATCCAGATATATTATGCTGTGTCAATAGTAGAAAAAAAGTGACTTTAAACATATCGAATAAGTCACGCCGGATGAGTTTCTCAGAGTCCGTATTTTGTTGGCTGAGTTCCTTTTCTAAAGAAGAAAATGAACCCAAAAAAAATTATAGGTCATATTTAGCTCCAAACCAGTGCTGGGTTGCAGAAGCAGTTAAGGACGAGGCAGCGGTGATCTATATCGTTTGCAGCCATATTCTCCGAAATTGTTTTCCATGTTGATGAGTCCTCCTGGTCTTCCATCAAATTTACATCCCCTCTCATGTTATTGTAACTCCTCATGTGCCAGGTGCCTCCTCTGACTTTTTTCAATTTTTGGTTTGCCCTTCAATATGGTAAATACTTCCACCTTTCTATCACTCAAAACAATTAAACTTCATAATAAGAAATGGAAGAGACCAGAAACAATGAAAAGAGTTCGCCATGAGTTGTTTTTTCATCAAGAAAAATCGATACTTTCAGCTGGGTGTTAAAACTTGTTGTCTCCACAATTAGAAGGAAAAAAATTGACCACGGTATTTTCTTATCTGTCCAAGGAGGAGTTGAGTGTGATTCAGTTGAAAAGCCCTTTTTTCTTTTAATCCTCCACAGAAGTGTCTTAATATTTAAAAAACATGAGTTTTTCTAACGTTCGTGGGAGGATATACGTCGTAATGTGTCTTTTAATTATCTTTGGAGTGATGATCACAAACAAAACGAATAATTTCACAAAAAGAAGCGGTAGAGACTAGAGACAGGCAAACGAGATCGCCAATTCCCTTTTAATCTTTAAACTGTCTTTCATTCAGAAAAATAGATACTTACAGCTGGGTGTCAAAACTCGTTGTCTCACTAATGAAAGGAATGAAATAAACCATAGTTTCCTTCATTTCCATAGAGGAATTGACTTTGCTACAGTTAAAAGAGGCAGTTGAAAAATTAACATGAATTATGAATGATGGTCGATCCGGCTCCAGCTCTTTATTTTTGGCTGAGCTCTCTGTAAAGGGGCCTACAAAAGCAAAGGTTCAAAAACAGAGAAAAAAAATCCAACTGGAAATTATCTCACTCATCCATACTTTTGTATCCGCCACCTTTGATATTATTTCAACTGGGTTTCTTTTAGGTTATTTGTACATTAAAGGAGCTGAATGTTTGGAATGACTTTTCTAAGCAGTATTAGTATGCAAAGAGAAAAAATAGAAAAACAATTTAAGGAAACGGTACAGAAACACTCAAATTTAGTTTACACCACGCACAAAACTAGTGTCCCTGGTTGGCACAGTGTCATTTTTCAAAAAGCGCTTCATCTTCATCCCTTGGGCTTCCATCATTCTGTTTAATATGGACAAGTTTCGCTCATAGCATAATTCTTCAAAATTTGCCCAACAAAGCGACGTTTACGGCCAAGTTGGATCGTTAAGATCGGGTCTTTGTCTACGGACAAATTTCACCCATTTTCCTCTCACGGTCGGGATCGTTCGGGAACTGAAACATTCTATGCCTGGTGCCGGAATGATCTATTCTGACAGCTTTGCTGATAAGAGCCGGGGCACCAGCAACACAATATGGCCCTCGTTGCCGCGCATCTTTCATACTATTCGCCATACTGAAATCGATTTTATGTTACCAAAGTGACGTCAGCGGTTTTTCCGCGCAATTCGAATACCATTTTTGAGGGGAAAATGGCATAACTTAATAATGTATTGACAGCGCGTCCAACAGTGTAATATCGCCGTAAATCCACAAGCTTTAAGGAAAAGTCTGGAATGATACTATAATAAGATGATGTCTCACATTATGTACAACAATCCTGATGACCTTTACACTTCACTGGTGCTTTTCTTGACAAACACCTGATCCAACTACTATACCTACTTCATCTCCTACATTTTGAACATTTCAAAAATTGTTTTATGAACAAATGTACAATGTTATAAGGTAAGCAGTGATCTAACCAAGCACTTAAGTCCTTGTGAAAGAAAGGCTGTTGTGAAAGTCCTTAGTCCTTGTGAAAGAAAGGCTGTTGAGGGCTTCTCACAGTTATGCATCGAGTCCTTAATATTAAAATCAAACCAAGCTGTACATATTTATCACTTAGGAGAAATTGCTAACATCCCCCTGCCACTAAGTAAATACCATTTCTCCTCACAGTAAGGATTTTTTAAAGCGAAATCAAGAAACCTACACTTAAAGCTTAGTTTTACTAATGATCAAACTAACGAGGCCGAAGCTAATTTTCAATTATCAGTAAAGAGAAAACGGTTGATTGACCGAGTCAAGAAAATGTCGATTAAATGTAGATTAATAGCATACGGAGTTATTTGAACATCTCTGAATCTAAACACAAGCATTTCAACTTACGATTAGTCACTTTCTCGAAAAGAATTTGCATAAATCAACTAATGGTGATCTCTGAATGCGTTTTCAAAGACGAATACGAAAAAAGGGCAATTTTATCGACCTTTGACTTTTAAGATGTAAGTGTGCTATCTATTGAACATTAAATAAGATGAAAGTGCGGGTAAAAAGTGTTTGTACAGAGACCGCCTACTTACTTCAACTATTAAAATATGAGGTTGCCAAGGTTGCTTATGACGTCGCTCTTGTGCATGTCTACATTCTTCTGTGATAAAGGGTCAGTGTAACCATCTGAGATATTAAACGTTTAGTTCAAGTTCAACTCCTAATTGGGCCAAACTTGGAGGCACATGATGTCATTGTTAGTTCTTAGCCTTCCTGCGATGTTCTCTTGCTTTCAGTTGGCTGCGTTTCCTTTTCTGTGAAAGGAAATGAATTCGCAAAAAGTTACACGTCACATTTAGCTCCAAACCAATGCTGCGTTGTAGAAGCAGGAGAAAACGAGCACCGGTGATCCTGACTCATATAAAGCTTGCTAAATCGTCCGAAATTTTTTTCACCGGGGACTCCACCTGGTTTTCCATCAAATTCACATCCCTCTTCTGTGCTATTGTAACTCCTTATGTGCCAGGACACATCTTCCTGCTGTTTTGTCAGGGCGGTGCAATCAGAACAATTGATTCCTCGGATATTGACATATTCGTACATCTTGCAGGTGTTCCAGGTACCAAAAATGTCATGACCTGCCAGCTTAGCGCGTGCGTAGTCCGTATACTGCAGACCATCCGTAGAAAAGTTACAAGTTGCTCTCAGATGCGTGGAGTGATTAGCAAGATACTGCATCTGTGATAAGGATAATCGGAACTCGTTCCAATTTACTTCCCCCTCTTCAATATCAATCTCAACGTTTTTGCCAAACCCTGCAGATTGGAAGGCTTTTTTCTTGGAAAAGGAAAACGATTGTATTAACGTCCATACAAAGCCAGGTTCAGACTGCAAGTCACAGTAAACAGAAAACCGTTCATTGTCTGAATTTGAGATGTCGTATTTTCCTGACGTCGAGGCACCGTTCTTAGCTACGTCTTTGCAGCTTCTCGAATGTTTCATCTTCTCACACCGCTGACCAGAGTATGTATTGGGACAGGTACAGTTAAACCTGATGCTGTGAGTGTCACAAATCTCCTGACATACCCCTCCATTGAGACAAGGATTGGTGCGGCAGCATCTATTGATGCAATGATGCTTCTCTGGCGCGTATTTATCTCCACCCTACAGCAACATTCAAAGGATGTTTTAGCTCACCATGCTCACCGAATTGGGTTGGCATGTGCGTTTTAGCAACCATCGACAAATCTCATCGGAAACGAATCAAATCGATAACAAACAGTGCGAGAAAAGTACGTGTGCCTACAACACATAGCGGGGCGCCAGAATGGAGATGAAATGTCCATCAAAATTAGATTTGAAATGCAGTAATACAACAATGATTAAGTCAATGATGTCTTTATGAAATTTGTAGTCACATCTGTTCTGCCGTTCCCTTCGCATTACAACACGGCCTTTAAGAGAAAAATTTGCGAGGAAGAGAATGAACCCAATCCTCTCTTAGCCAAATCAGTTTGTTTTAATTTTTGTCTAGATCAATCATATCGCAGAATGATCAGTATGCACAAAATTGTCTTTGGCCCGGACTGACATATAACACAACTGTTTTTAAGGAGTACCGCAAAACTTGATCATGTACAAATATTTATTTTATTTACGAACTTGAACATCTTGGGATATTTACTTTATTTAAGAAAGTTCAAAAATAAATGAATAAGGAATTAGATAAATAATCTTATCTCACCTTCACCGTGTAGCTTCTCACCAAATCATAATAATTTCCCCCTTGCCTCCATTTCATCGCCGCTGGCTCCATGTCTTTGTTAGCGTCGTTGAGCTCACAATTGTTTTCTTTGGAAAGAGGGAAATAGTTCATGGATACACACAGGCAGTCATCTTTGCACTTCAAGTGACACTGGATGGCGTTTGGGACTGTCAATCTTTCAAACACGTGATCCTCAAGAATTTGGTTATGGATGACATCGTCATCGATAGCAAACTTGAAGTTTTGACAAGTTACTTTTTTCTGTGCCTCAGTGGAGAGGGTCAAATTGAATACAAACAGCACGACTTGGAGATATTGTACGATGCCCATAGCAATAGCACTACTAATGTGAAGAAAAAAAAGATACATGATTATTTCATCGGACAAGCATGGGGTAATCAAGGACGAAACATATAGATATTTGGGTCTCTTGCTTAAAAGCGACCTACATTGACGCATTTTTTTAAATTAACTACGAAATTGTTTTCCTTAAATCAAGAACCGTAACATTTATCTTAATTGCGACGGAAAAAAAGTAATCGTTAGCAGTAAAATTGCCAAAATTTTAGTCGTTAGCCGTAAGAGTGATTACCATATTGAGACTTTCTTCTGAGTCAGTAAACGTTTTGAAAGACTGTTAAGAGTGTATTCCTCTCGCTGTGAAGTCGATCTTCACTACAGAATCACTTATTTGCGGAATTTTTAAAAGAAGACCAAAGCCCAAACGAAATTGCTCCTCGACGATTTTTGTTGGGAATGCTCTACAAAAGGAGCCGTAAACGTTCTCTGCAGTTTAGCCTAAGCTGAACACAGTTTATAAAGAATTGATTGTATGCTCAAATGCTAAGCTGATTTCTCTTCATTGCCCAAGTTGCAATGGAGGGAGATATATTGGCAAATGGAACTGATATAAAAAAAAATACCAAGCAGTAATTGCTGATTAAAAGTATGTCGTTTACAGTTAGTTGAGTGCAAAGCTAAATGTCGAAGTATATCAAATCTCAGTGAAACAGCCGCTGCGATGAACTTTATCAAAGACTGACGTTAATGTATCAAATCGCCCAAGTTTAAGGAGTGTTTCTTGAAACGTAGAATTTCAAAAGTTTCGTGTGTGTCATTTATTAAAAAAAAGCGTTTTGAAAATAAGAGACGTCTCAGAACGTTTTGTGTTACAAAACCAAAAAAGGGAAACTCTACCCACCATCAGTTGTTAAAAGATCCTCTTTCAGCGATGCACTTATGAATCTCTGTGCTCTACAAAGTCAACTGTAAGAACGATTTGGAATGTATTATTCACACTTGAATATTTAAAAAGGGTCCCATTTTATTTTTTTACCATAGGAGTATAGGATATAAAATATTAATGAAAGCTCTTAAAGTAAGCTTTCCTTCCATCGATGCATGATAATATCTCGAGTTTCACCACACCTATAAATTTCGCAACCGTATGGCTGGTTTCTTTTCCAGCTTTAATAAAAGGAATAGAATACAGACCAGTCAGCTAACAAACTCTGATCTTATGTTGTATCCGTAGACTGTAAAAACACATAAGTTCTGTCTGTAGAGCCAGTTAGTAATTATTTACCGAAGTGGAAAAAATTTATATATTGCAGTCAATAAACCAAAAAACTAGAAAAACTGAAATGAATTATTTAGGTTCATAAGTGCAGCTTTATAAGATGTTTTAAATAAGAATCGCAATGTTTTTCAAAATATGAAGACCCCCCGTCAAGTTCGACTTTCGAACGTGGCAGCCCTTCTGTCGCGGTGACTATTAATGTGTAATGTTCCGAAACTTTTTAATTTTTAAAATTAATGGTAAGAGGGCGTCAATTTTGGCCTCTTTTTGCTAAGAGAACCGATATTTTGACGAGTTAAGAAGAAAAGCTACCCACATAAAAGAGCTTGAAAGCGAGGGGCAGAAATTTATTGTAGCCTTTTTTATTTGGTTTTCATGATAGGCATTCCACTTTTGACAGAGTAGATCACTTCAGGATATTCGTCTGCCCAGTAAATTGAATAAAATAGACTAAACAACTTAAGTTTACCACATCTTTGGCACAGTGTAGCTCCTCACCTGATTATGGTAATTTCTTCCTTCTCTAAATTTCATCCCTAATGGCTTCATATCTTGATTGGCATCATTGAGCTCTCAGTTGCTTGATTTGAACCGAGGGAATAATGATTATATATACAAGCAGTCATCCTTACACATCACATGTAACAAACGAATGGTAGCAAAATAAGGCACATAGCTCCCTAATTATCTGTAATTGTCATAATTATCTACACAATTATTTCTTGACCATGAATCAGAGTTTAACCAGGGAAAGCTGTTGAAGTCATTAAGGTGCCAGTTCGAGTTAACCCGAGGTGAATACACTAACATAATTGTTGCATCAGTTAACTGCTGCTTGGAAAAACCTAAGATAAGTTAACGCCCAGAACGCAAGCTTGCATGTGGAAATGGGCCCCCGAGGCTATTTTTCCGCCTTGTAATTGATAAGTGATGGAAAGTTTTACGTTCGTTACACACTCAACTTATCTATATTTTCAAGCAAGAACGAATAATTGACCCGGTTGTTATTTGTCTAACTTGTTTTGATCAACACAGTTTGCCACGGACATTTCATTCGAAGTTTCAATGGCCCAACGATGTGTAAAGTTTCACTCTTAAATTTAAAAATTTGCATGAAAAAATGGTAAAACATCACAAAATCTTTCTCAAACGCTGACCCTTCTCTAGAAAGATGTGCAAATAAGGAACATAGATGATAATATTAGACACTTGTTATCATTGATACTTCTTCACATTATGTAAATTTTGAATAAGAGCCGAATGATATGAATTATCCAATAACGCATGCCATCCATTCACAGTTTAAAAGCGTCAACTAGAGAAGGAGAGATTAAGGTCAGACTTCACCATTGAGGAGTCTACTAGGGATCAAAACTAGAAGTAATAATAATAATAACGCTGAAATGGAATACAACCCGAAGCAATTTTACTGTTTCCAGGCATTATTGTTGATGTCTTTTTTTTTTCTGTAGTCATTCACCCCAGGCCTTAAAATGATCGTCTGTGCCAAACCGATAATAACCAGTACTTACCCGTTTGAAAAACTTCATGAAAAATAATCTTTATATGGCAGAAATTCAACAGTGTGAATCAAACATCGTAATTTGTTATGGAAATTAGTGTAATGGGATCGTTTTGCAATGAAAAACCTTCACAAATGTTACGTGGTTAAATTGTTAGTTTTCGTTGCTTCTCTCTAACTTATTATGTAAGTATGCTTGATTTAGAGGCCAGAAATAATCGTAAATAGTTGAATTAGATCAATTTTCTGTCGGTGAGGGATGTAGCCACTTCATTAACAGAAAATGATAGAGACTGTGTCATTTTTTAGCTTTAAGGGGGCCTTCTGGTTGATAATTAGGAAAGTTTCAAAATTGTAGCGAAAACAATGGTTGTTTCCCCAACAAAAATTATAATTATCTTAGATAAGTTACCATTGTACATTCGATGGTGGATAGCAACTTATTTTATCCTAAAAATACCAAAGAAATAATAAAATAACTTCCTATAGCTTCAAGTTTTGACAAAAACAAAACGTACAAACTCACAATGACAAAGTAAAGATTTCGAAATCATCTAATAACTGAGTAATCCTTTATAGTTTCGTTATATGAAGCTTCCTTTATTTTCATAATATTCAGAAGCAAACCTGTACACTTACGTTACACAAAACTGGACGTTCAAGCTTGATATTAATTAGCAAAAGAAGAAGTAGAAATTCGAAGTTTTTGTAATCAGATCAGTCTCGAAAGGAGCTTTCCTAAATGACAATTTTGGCTGAAGCCGGTTGGCGAGAAAGAGAGGGCATTTTTATTATTAAACCACTCTTCAAATCCTTCGACCTCTGGGCAACAGATACAAAGCGAGCCGTTTTCGACTCCAAAGATGTAAAGATTTCTTTGTGCAAAAAAATGAAAGTGGACTTCTGTCATCTAGCTGACTCCTGAGGTGTATCTACAAGGTTGGAGAAAAGATCAGTTTTCGAGTTATATTACCACAAATGTCTCCTTCTCTCTAAATAAAAACAACAAAGTAATATTTGAGAGTATGTAAATTGATAAAATATGATGCTGCCCCTTACAATAGCTATCAACTGCTCCTACTGATCCATCAAGTCGCATTCTCTCTCCTTGCTTTTTAAACTGTTAACGAACTAAGCACTATTAAGATCCATTCTTGTGTAGGCGGTGCAATCAGAACAGTTAATTCCACGGATGTTAATATAATCAAACAGTTTGCGGTCTCCACCCCAGTCACCGAATATGTCAAGACCTGCCAGAACAGCGCGTACGTAGTCCGTACACTGCAGGCCATCTGCAGGTAAGTTGCATGTTACTCTTAGATGTGTGAAGTGGTTTGAGAGAGACTGCATATGTGATAAGGAAAAGCGGTAAGAGTTCCAGTCCGGTTCATTGTTATTGTCATTTACAGGAAAATCCGTACCAAACCCCATTATCCTTTTAAGTGGCCTTATTGGCAAAAGATAACGACTGTATCAATGCCCATACAGAGCCAGATTCTGAAAAAACCACCAAATTTTAGCATGTACGAGAGCGTGTAATAGATTCAATATGCTTGAATCGTTGTTTTCCAGAATTCAAGGCCAGAAATTGCGTAGGTTTATGTTGAAGATTTTGAAGATTGTGAAATTGTATGGTTTTTAAAATTAAAATCTGCTATTTAACAATACTTTTAGGATATATATGAACACTTAAAACTGATATCAACTATTCAAAAAACGGAGCAAAACGTAAGATAAAGGATTTTTATCATGATAGCTCCCTTAGGATATAGGTAGGCCTTGCGCACGCGCCATGTTATGATAAAAATGTAAGTAAAAAAATAAATAAATAAGTTAACTCTATCAATAGCAAACGATTCTATCTCTCACCTTCACAGTGTAGCTTCTCACCAAATCATAATAATTTCCTCCTTGACTCCATTTCATTGCGGCTTGTTCCGCGTCTTTGTTAGCGTCGTTGAGCTCACAGTTATTTTCTTTGGACAGAGGGAAATAATTCATGGATACACACAGGTAGTCATCTTTGTACTTCACTTGACACTGGATGGCGCTGTGGACTGTCTATCTTTGAAACACGTGACCCTCAAGAATATGATTATGGACGACATCTTCATCGATAACAAACTTGAACTTTTGACAATTTACTGTTGGCCGCGCCTCTTTGGTGTGAGTAAGCTGAGATACTAGCAACATCACATGTAGATAGCGAAGAACACTCATGGTGGACCTTAAAAACGTACAAATTAGTTGGGTATCTTAACAATTATACTTGGACATTTAAAACTGAGTTCGTAGCAATCAGAGTACACGTAGGGAAAAGGTAAAAAATCATGAATAGGTACGTGATCGTATTATGGTAGAACGCAGTGTAAACAGCGCTTAAGAAGTTCGGCAAGATCTTAATCAGCGCCTTAAAGAGTTCTCTTCTTTTGACGCGAAAGTGATTACATAATGCTTATTGACAAAGGGACCATCGTTCTCCGGGTCGAATATCTCGATGATAGATTAAATAACTGATATAAAAAAAAATTGGCTTAGATTGAAATGAGAATCTGAGGTACAGTGTGCATGGAGCTCCAGATATATTATGCTGTGTCAATAGTACAAAAAAGTGACTTTAAACATATCGAATAAGTCACGCCGGATGAGTTTTGTTTAATCAACGGGGTAGAAACAAATCACATGTTGTCTCTTCTCTTTAGCTGTGTTCTGTCTTTATGACTACATAACGAAAAAATGGCGTTAAATATTAATGATCGTCAATCTTAACTTGCACCAACTTCAGTCAATACATATCGATGAAAGTCTTCATTAAAAGTGCTCTACCAGAGAACACATGTCCCCGACTTGATTTTATCGAAGCAACGATTGATTGTCTCAGTTGCTTTCAAGACTACAATAGAAATTCATAGTTGTTATTTCACTGTCACCGCTAAAATGCAAAAATTAAATGCGAGTCTTAGTTAAAAGATTTCGTTGCAATGATTACTGACACATTTAGTTAAGCTTTGAAAACGAGAACTATTTTATATACATAGAGATTATTCCATGGAAAGTGCCTACGAACGATTTTTATTCACGAGTTGCGATACATCACAAAAAATGAACGAGTGAGCGCAGTGAACACACTTGAAAACATAGAAATGATGTCATTGTTTGTTCTTAGCCTTGCTCCAGTAGTTTCTCAGAGTCGTATTTTTTTGGCTGAGTTTCCTTTTCTAAAGAAGAAAATGAATCCACAAAAAATTTACAGGTCATATTTAGCTCCAAACTAGTGCTGGGTTGCAGAAGCAGTTAAGGACGAGCAGCAGTGATCCTGATCTATATCGTTGCAGCCATATTCTCCGAAATTGTTTTCCATGTTGATGAGTCCTCCTGGTCTTCCATCAAATTTACATCCCCTCTCAATGTTATTGTAACTCCTCATGTGCCAGGTGCCTCCTCTGAGTTTTTCAATTTTTGGTTTGCCCTTCAATATGGTAAATACTTTCTACCTTTCTATCACTCAAAACAATTAAACTTCATAATAAGAAATGGAAGAGACCAGAAACAATGAAAAGAGTTCGCCATGAGTTGTTTTTCATCGAGAAAAATCGATCCTTACAGTTGGAAGTCAAAACTTGTAAACTTTTCATAATAAGAAATGGAAGAGGCCAGAAACAATGAAAAGAGTTCGCCATGAGTTGTTTTTCATCGAAAAAAATCGATCCTTACAGTTGGAAGTCAAAAGTTGTTTTCCCCACAATTAGAAGGAAAGATATTGACCACGGTATTTTCGTAAGTTTCCAAGGAGGAGTTGAGTGTAATTCAGTTGAATAGCCCTTTTTTTCTTTTAATCCTCCACAGAAGTGACTTAATAGCTAAAAAAAAAGGAGTTTTTTTTTTAACATTCGTGGGAGGATATATGTCGTTATGTGTCTTTTAATTATCTTTGGAGTAGTGATCACAAACAAAACGAGAAATTTCACAACAAGAAGCGGTAGAGATTAGAGACAGACAAAGGAGATCGCCGATACCTTTTAATCTTTAAACTGTGTTTCATTCAGAAAAATAGATACTTACAGCTGGGTGTCAAAACTCATTGTCTTACTATTGAAAGGAATGAAATAAACATAGTTTCCTTCGTTTCCACGGAGGAATTGACTTTGCTACAGTTAAAAGAGGCAGGTGAAAAATTAACATGAATTATGAATGATGGTCGATCCAGCTTCAGCTCTATATTTTTTGGCTGAGCTCTCTATAAAGGGATTCACAAAAGCAAAGGTTCAAAAACTGAGAAACAGTTCAATTGGAAATTACCTCACTCAACCCTCCTTACTTTTGTATCCGCCACCTTTGACGATATTTCAACTGGGTTTCTTTTAAGTTATTTGTACATTAAAGGAGCTGAATGTTTGGAATGACTTTTTTAAGCAGTATTAGTATGCAAAGAGAAAAAATAGGAAAACAATTTAAGGAAACGGTACAGAAACACTAAAATTTAGTTTACACCACGCACAAAACTAGTGTCCCTGGTTGGCGCAATGTCGTTTCTTAATAAGCGCTTCATCTTCATCCCTTGGGCCTTCATGCTGTTTTAGTATGAAAAAGTTTCGCTCGTAGCATAATTCTTCAAAATTTGCCGAAAAAAACAAGGTTTACTGCCTAGTTGGATCTTTAAGATCGTTTCTTTCGTCTGCGGACAAATTTGACCCATTTTCCTCTCACAGTCGGGATCGTTCGGGAACTGAAACATTCTATGGCTGGTGCCGAAACGATCTATTCTGACAACTTTGCTGGTCAGGGGCACCAGCAACACAGTATCCCCCTCGTTGCCGCGTATCTTTCATACTATTCGTCATACTGAATTCGATGTTATGTTACCAAAGTGACGTCAGCGGTTTTTTGTCAAATTCGAATACTCAAGATCGTAACATTACGATGAGCAACAATCGTTCACAACTAATATGATAATATAATAAAATGATGTCTCACATTATGTACAACAATCCTGAATGACCTTTACACTTCACCGGTACTTCTCTTCACAAACACCTGCTCCAACTACTATACCTACTTCATCTCCTACATTTTAAACATTTCAAAAATTGTTTTATGAACAAATGTGCAATGTTATAAAGTAAGCAGTGATCCTAACGAAGCACTTAAGCATCTTAGTCCTTGTGAAAGAAAGGCTGTTGAGGGTTTCTAACAGTTATGTATCGAGTCGCTAATATTAAAATCAAGCAAAACTATGCATATTTCCCTCTTAGGAGAAATTCTTGACATCTCCCTGCCACTTAGTAAATACCATTTCGAGGGAGGGTTCTCCTTACAGTACGGACTATTTAAGGCCAGAACATTAAACCTAAACTTAAAGCTTGGTTTTACTAAGCCGAAGATAATTTTCAATTATTAGTTTAGAGAAAACGGTTGATTGACCAAGTCAAGAAAATGTCGCCCTACGGCGAGTAAACATGTCATAATTAGATTAAAGAAATGTTAAAACTCTTAACAAACCGCTATGCCCTGCTTACGCTATTAATTTAATATCTCCGGGTCTAAACACAAGCATTTCAACTTACGATTAGTCGCTTGCTTGAAAACAATTTGCTTAAATCAACTTATGGTGAGCTCTGAATGCGTTTTCAAAGACGAATATGAAAAAAGGCCAATTTGATCAACCTTCGACTTTTAACTTTAGATGTAAGTGACTGAACTATCTATTAAACATCACATGAAAAGATGAAAGTGCAGGTGAAAGGTGTATGTAAAGACACCACTTGCTTACTTCAAGTATTAAAATATGGAGGTTTTTTTTGACGTCGCCCTTGTGCATGTCTACATTCCTCTCTGATAAAGAGTCAGTGTAAGTATCTGAAATATTAAACGTTTAGTTCAAATTCAAGTCCTAGGGTGGACCAGACTTGGAGGCACATGATTTCATTGTTAGTTCTTAGCATTGCTCTGATGTTTTCTTGCTTTCAGTTGACTTCGTTTTCTTTTCTGTGAAAGGAAATGAATTCCAAAAAGTTACACGTCACATTTAGCTCCAAACCAATGCTGCGTTGTAGAAGCAGGATAGAACGAGCAGCGGTGATCCGGATTTATGAAAATTTTGTTAAATAGTCCGAAATTTTTTTCATCGGGGACTCCACCTGGTTTTCCATCAAATTCACATCCGACTTCTATGCTAGCGTAACTCCATATGTGCCAGGAGACATCCTCCTGCTGTTTTGTCAGGGCGGTGCAATTAGAACAGTAGTTTCCTCGGATATTAACATATTCGTACATCTGAGAGGTGTTCCAGGTACCAAAAATGTTATGACCTGCCAGCTTAGCGCGTGCATAGTCCGTATACTGCAGACCATCCGTAGAAAAGTTACAAGTTGCTCTCAGATGTGTGGAGTGATTAGCAAAGTACTGCATCTGTGATGAGGATCCTAATTGGACCAAACTTTGAGGCACTTGATGTCATTGTTAGTTCTTAGCCTTGCTCCGATGTTTTCCTACTTTCAGTTGGCTGTCTTTCCTCTTCTGTGAAAGGAAATAAATTCGCAAAAAGTTACTCGTCATATTTAGCTCCAAACCAATGCTGCGTTGTAGAAGCAGGAGAAAACGAGCACCGGTGATCCTGACTCATAAAAAGCTTGCTAAATTGTCCGAAATTTTTTTCACCGGGGACTCCACCTGGTTTTCCATCAAATTCACATCCCTCTTCTATGCTATTGTAACTCCTTATGTGCCAGGACACATCTTCCTGCTGTTTTGTCAGGGCGGTGCAATCAGAACAATTGATTCCTCGGATATTGACATATTCGTACATCTTGCAGGTGTTCCAGGTACCAAAAATGTCATGACCTGCCAGCTTAGCGCGTGCGTAGTCCGTATACTGCAGACCATCCGTAGAAAAGTTACAAGTTGCTCTCAGATGCGTGGAGTGATTAGCAAGATACTGCATCTGTGATAAGGATAATCGGAACTCGTTCCAATTTACTTCCCCCTCTTCAATATCAATCTCAACGTTTTTGCCAAACCCTGCAGATTGGAAGGCTTTTTTCTTGGAAAAGGAAAACGATTGTATTAACGTCCATACAAAGCCAGGTTCAGACTGCAAGTCACAGTAAACAGAAAACCGTTTACTGTTTGAATCGTAGATGTCGTATTTTCCTGATGTCGAGGCACCGTTCTTAGCTACGTCTTTGCAGCTTCTCGAATGTTTCATCTTCTCACACCGCTGACCAGAGTATGTCTTAGGACAGGTACAGTTAAACCTGGTGCTGTGAGTGTCACAAATCTCCCGACATGTCCCCCCATTGAGACAAGGATTAGTGCGGCAGCATCTGTTGATGCAACGATGCTTCTCAGGGATGTATTTCTCTCCACCCTACAGTAATATTTAGAGTTTTGTTAGCTCACAATGTTTCTGTTGTGATGCCATTTTCTTTGAAAGCTCATTGAATCGAGTTTTTACGTGCGCCTGAGTAGCCAACGACAAATTGAGTGCATGACAAACGAGTAAATGAATGAAGTCTGAGCTGTTACTTAAATAATCAATTCATTTGAGAAGAAACGAACCAACTAAAAGTTCTATCTTACCCTCACTGTGTAGCTTCTCACCAAAGCATAATAGTTTCCTCCTTGCCTCCATTTCATTGCCGCTGGCTCCATGTCTTTATTAGCATCGTTAAGCTCACAGTTATTCTCTTTGGACTGAGGAAAGTAGTTCATGGATGCGCATAGACAGTCATCTTTGCACTTTACGTGACACTGGGCTGAGCTGCGGACTGTCGATCTTTGAAACCCGTGACCCTCAAGAATGTGGTTAAAGACGACATCTTCGTCGATAACAAACTTGAAGTTTTGACAATTCACTGCTGGATGTGCCACGCTGGAGAGGGTCAGGTTGAAAACAAACAGCATGACTTGGAGATATTCAACGACGCCCATAGCAATACTAGAAATAATACGAAGAAAAAAATACAGCACTATTCATCGAACAAACATGGGGTAATTTAAAACGAAATGAATAGATGTTTAGGCATCTTGCCTAAAAGTAACCTCCAGTGACAAAATTTCATCAGATCAAACATGATGATGGAAAATGTATTGATGTATAATTTTGATTTACCAGGAGACTGTTTTCCTAAAGCCTTAAAGTGCCTTTTTGAAAGACTATAAAGAGTGTGTTGTCTCGCGGTGAAATCAGTCTCAGGCGCAGAATCACTCATTTGAGGAATTTCGAAAACGAGATTAAGCAAACATTCGAGAGCAAACGAAATTGCTCCTGAGCGGTTTCAAACATGAATGCTCTACATAATAAGCTTTGAATATTCATAGCAGTTTACCAGAAGCTGACGCCAATTCAAAGTGTTGAAGAGATATCTTTGTACGTATAAAGAGCAGTTTATAAGGAATTGATTGTTGCTAAGATACCAAACTGAACTTTCTTCGTTGCCCAAGTTGTAATGCCGGGGAGATATTCTGATCAGTTCTTGATTATTTCAAATTGGTTTTAATGGCAAAATGGAAAAATTAAAAAATCAGTTTCAATCTATCTCTAGCAGTAGTTGCTAATTAAAAGTATAACGACTGTGTTAGGTTTACTACCGAAGGACGGTTCAAAGCTAAACGTCTAAGTTTTTCAAATCTCAAGAAAACAGGGATCATTTTTATCAAAAAGTGTTTCATCATGGCATTTTCTTTCCGACCTTCATCTATTACATAAAGGAATCTTCGAGGAATGTTCCGTAAAACGCAAATCTTTCAAGGTTTTCCTGTTTGTCCTTGACTCCTCACGCAGTCACAGGTGTAGCGTAAAAAACACGGTTTGAAAGTAAAAGGAGATCTCCGAGCCGTTTGTGTCAGAAACTCTATACCCATCATCGATTAGCAAAAGAACCCCTTTCAGCGATAAATTTAATGAGTTTCTATCCTGGACGAAATCAACTCTAAGTTTGATTTGGAATGTATTTTCACACTTAAATAATTAGTCTTCATTTAAGCGGGTCACGATTTTTTTTTTTTTTTTTTTTACCATAGGAGTATAGGATTATTGGTTTCTTTTGCATCTTTAAGGAAATTAAAGAAACCAAACCAGTCAGGTATAAGTCTAACAACTTTACCGAACTCCCGTAGTAACTGTAGGTTAAAAACAACGAACACCTGATTTAGGAAGATAATCTTTTAGGTTTGTCATTGTTATCGGTTTAAAAAACTTCTATTCTCCACTAATTGACTCGCTCAGTTGTTATCGGAAATTTTATTATCGGACAGTTTGCGGTTATGGGAAAGTTCAATAAGCCAATCACATTCAAAATTGTAGTTTAAATCAACCAATCACATTCAAAGTTGTAGTTTAAGATAATCAATCACAACCTTTGTTTCAATCACCATTTATAACTTTCATAACTTGGCTCTTCTTCTTTTTTCTGAAATTGTAATTTTTATGATTAATTAGTAATAAGACTTCGTGTCGTCCAGTTCGGTCTGTAATCATACTCGTGATAAACAAATCAAACTCCTACTGCGCGGTCGTCTTCGCAGTCTTTCCACTCAAATCAGTGTATTTAAAAAGCAAGGTTCAGGGACTTTTATAACCTGTTTTATTTGGTTTTCATGGTAAGTATTTCATCTATGAGAGGGTAACTCACTTCAGGGAATTATTCGAACACCTGGATGTGTTACTTTGTCAAATTACCTCCCCGTCAAGGGGAGGGAGCAGAAAAATTGCAACTTTCCCTGCTACCCTGCTAAACTGTTCCGCCCTTGAAACGCACTCTCCATCAGGTTGTCTAGGAAGAAGCTTATAAAGCAGGCCTCAAGGAAAATAAAGTAGCTTCTCAGTTTTCTGGGCCTATTAATTCTGATTACAAAATATCGCCGCTAGGCACGCAAAATCCGAAAATGGCGTGATAAAGTGCAACAATTTCTGATCCCATTAGGATTTCAAACCACCCGTTAAAATCAGCTAAAATTAGCACACTACCAAAGCATAATAGAGACTCTTATTAAGCAAACCTGGACGGCGACGGCAACGAGAACATGGCTAAACAAAGGACTTAATGAGTAGAACAATAGCGCAGCACGTGCTTTTACAGATTTTTTTTTCTTCGTTTTTTTCGTTTTGAGAGTCTTTTTTTTTCTTTTTTTTTTTCTTTTTTCGCAAAGGACGGCTAGGAGAGTCTCTTAGCCTTCCTTTGCAAAACGACGTGAAATCACCAAAATTTTTCTGGTCTGGGAACAGGAACCCCAACGGCGAAGGCTACGAGAACGTGGCAAACTTGAACAGATTTAATGAGCAGGAAAATAGCTCAGCACGCACAAAATAAGATTTTTTTATCTCTTAGTCGTCCTCTGAAAAAAGGCACTGTGAAATCACCAGTTCGCCGTCCGGGAACAGAAGCCCCGACGAAGAATATTAACGTCTCTATTTGGAATTCAACACCGCTCAAATACGTCAAATTAGCTGAAGCTAAGGTCCGGCGTCCTTAAACGCTGTTTACTCGCGAACTCTTACGGAATTATGAATCAATCACCGCTTTTAATCTCAACTTTTCTCGGCGTTTCCGTCCTACTGCTTAAGGTACCTAGTTCAGTGCAACTCTGTTTGGTTTATTGAGGCGTGGCTACTTTTCAGTTCCATCGGAATCAGAACAACAGAAACTTGATGAGTTATTTTTTGGTTCTCCTTTTTCAAGAGACATAAACAAGCGGTCTATATGCACTTCAGGGAAACGACTTTCAACTTCTTTTCATAAGTCGTGGCGGGAGATATTCTGTAATATGTCTTTTAATTGTCTCTTTTTGTAACATAATTATGTCAGTTATGAAAATAAAAATTTGTCAAAGAAACCCTTTAAAAAAGAAACAAAAAGAGCTCTTCTCAATATCCTAGAAACCAATGATTCTTACATGGAGCCTAATGAGATAATGCTAAAATTCAAACACAGAAAAATGGAACCAAATTGAACCAGTTCTACAATATTTTTCGTACACTTAGAAACGCTAAGACTTTTTCTCCTTTACAATTGAACATCCGTCATTTTCCTTTTTTTTTTTTCTTTTCTTGTGTATCTTTTTGTCTTTTTATGTCATATTTTTTTCACTTCTGTTTTATTTCCAGAGTAATTAAATTAAGTTAGTTAAGGAAAAAAATTGACCCGTGTCGATTAGCATTTGCTGTCTGCGGGTCAAAGGAATATCTCGTAAATATGTTTGAAAATAAAAATAAAAGTGTGAAGTGAAGTGAAGTGAAGTGAAGCGAAATAACAAAATGCTTGAATATGGGTGGTTATTTTTGGCTTAATCAGTGTCTATTTCAGTCCAAACTGTCCAATTTCACCTGTCCGGTTACAAACACGCAAAAACACAGATCTACCCTGCTGCGCTTTCAGAGTTTTCTTTAATTCCATTCAAAAGAGTATCTACTCGAAGCTTTGTATCAAAATTCGTTGTCTCTCAATTAAAAGGAATGAAATTGACCACAGTTGCGTAATTTTCCAAAGAGGAATTGAGTTTGTTACAGTTAAATAGCCTGAAAAGAAGCAGGTGAAGAATTAGCACGAGCTGCTGTTTATTTTGGTTATTCTTTAGCTCTATGTTCAATTCACAAGTGCCTCGCGCAACCTACCTAGTAAACCTTACCTCCGAAAGTACCTTTCCTTTTTAACAAGTCTAATCTGTCTCTGATCTGGATCATTCTTGGAAGAGCTTTCGATAAAGACAAAGAATACCTATGTGCCCACCCAAAAACATCAAGCCCTTGTGCTCAGCAAATTGTCTTCCAATTTATCTGTTAGAAACATTTCCGAGCCGACAAACGTGCTATGAATGATGTCTGTTGTTATCAAAATCAAACCTAGATGTAAAAGCGATTTGGTGATAAACTGTATCTTAGCAAACCAATTTACAAAGCAGATGATTTCTTGCAAAAATAACTGGCGGAAATTGCTAGAATTTTAAGAAGAGGCGTGCCTTTTGGGAGTGACAGAGTTTCATTTAGCTTCGAACCCTACTCGGTACTCTACAAAGCGACAAGCGGTTTTCTAAGAAAAGAACTTAGGGGGAAGAATAAGGATCGCACTTTGCGTTTTTAGAAAATAACTTTTAAGACATACAGCGAGGTGAACTTTCATCATAGGATTTATACCCTATATACATGATGCAAGGTGAGTGATCGTGTATTTCGCTCAGAGACCTAACGCTTTGTACTCGGTGAGAAAATTAAAGAGAAAGATACTTTTGGCCTTTACTGCTGTTATCCAATAAAGCTTGTAATGAAAACTTACGCACAGACAGTTGCATTAACTTTAAAATTTTTGCTTTTAGATTGATTGTAAATCTACATGTGTATACTTATAGTTTTATGGCTGTTCAAGAAGGAATGATATCAGCTTACCTCTTATTACTCTTGTGGTCTGTGTTCTTCTTCTGAGGAAAGCCGTGTTGGAATAGCTGAGGAAAATTCTTTCACTTTCTTTTTAATAATTTGTGGGAGGAGATATGCTTTATTATATGTCCTTTAATTGTCTCTGGAATAGTGATCACAGACGAAACGGGAAATGACTGAGGGGGGTAAGTTTCTAATTAAAGAGACTGTGGAGCTGTGTCGTTTGGGGGGCATGAAAAGATAATTTTGTTTTTTCAGCTGCTTAACTTAATTTGGCGTTTCCGGTTACGAGTGTTGGAAACGGGCAGGTGAAATCGGACAGTTTGGACTTGAATGAGCTCATCAAGCCACAAATAAGAGCTGTATTACAATTACAATCAAGCCTTTTTTATTTACACGATTATGTTTTGAATTATTTTGGTTTTATCAACTGAGTTGATGATGTAAATTGACCATCGTAGAGAGTTTCTAAAAATGACTTTTTGTAAAGTTAGCCCTTCGTCCAGGCGAAGGGCTGACATTTGAAACGTCTGCTTTTAGAAGCTCTCTACGATGGTCAATTTTCATTATCAACTCATTTGATAAAACTAAAATAATTCAAAATATAATCGTGTAAATAAAAAACGCTCGATTGTAATTCAGCTCTTATTTGTGGCTTGATAAGCTTTCAAGTCCAAACTGTCCGATTTCACCTGCACGTTTCCAACACATTTAACCGGAAACGCCAAATCTTGCAGTCAAGCAGCCTATAAATATTAAGCACTCAACATCAACTACTACACGAAGGCAAGTCGAACTACTGACTAAGTCCCTACCATTTTAAGCCCACCGCCTCAAAGCCAAACGGAAAAATTCTACCCCTATAACTAGATCGACTGCTTAAACTCAGAGACTTAAACATCTCAGGAAAAATCTATCGCCTGTAGGCGAACACACTTCCAACGGTCAACTCTTCAACTTCCGAGATTTGATTTTTAATTCTCCCTTCTTGCTACTGCGCGTTTCCTTGTAAACTAGTTATGAGAATTTGGAGTTAGATCAAGATAACAACTTCCTGATTAGTTTGCGTATTCTTATTACTTGCTTGTCCTGTAAGGTACGGATATTTTAGGAAGAAGTTACATGTTAATCACTTCTGGCTGATAAAGGGTTAAAGTCAAATTATTATAAAAGTTGGGCTTTGTAAGTAGAACGTTGGCATTTTATTCACTCCTTCTAAAGCGTGAACGAATGCTCCGCAATGAGAAATCACTATGTTTTGCACGGATTACTGCCCACACAAGAATCATGGTGATATAATGACCTGTCCAACAAAGTCATTTTATTTGACGAGGTCACCGTTTCAACAGCAGTATGAGGGTTGCGTAAATAGCCGATATAACACAATTTCCGTTACAAAAGCTATACGTGAATTTGAGAGTTAAATCAAAATATTTTATAAATTTTCTCTGATGGCAAAGTGAATATCGTCTAGTAACTCCCGAGTGACGAAATATGGGGGGTTAGACTCGATTACCAGCTGCTGTCTGGAAATGAGCCTGCGCAAAAACATCCACGTAACCTAGGAAATATACAGTCACATGACAATCAAAGAAAATGCATTTTCTAAGCATAGCCATTTTTTGTGTGTGTTCATTTCTATCCCTTACCTTCAGAAAAAATTAAAAAATTAAAAAAAAAACAAGGCAACCGGATTGCAAATTAGGGCCTACATATTAGTAATCAGGTAGTAAGCGACCGGTCGTTGCGACAATAGGAGGGGAAAAGTCTCAGCGTCAATTCGCAAGGTGTGACATGAAAAATTTTGTAAAAAACCTGTCACTGCGACATCAATTATCAACGCAATAAGTCGCACGAATTTGTGTACGATGATCCCGACTGCAAAAACGTCGCTGCTTCTTGCTTTGGGTAGGAAAAAATTCATTTTGCAGTTTGTCACACAGACCTGTCACAGCGTTTCAGCTTTGCAGAATGACATGGTCTCTACCAAATTAAAGCGCACGCTTCTCTTTACTAGAATGAACAATTTTACAAAAAACATCGAGAACTCTCTATGGGATATAAGGACTAATCTTCCATCTAATACTACCAAGTAGCAAATAAAACTCTTAAAAAGTAAACAAACACATCTACTTCAAATAACATGGTAATAGTTTTAACTTTTTTCCTAAAATACTTGGACAATAATGACTCCAAAATAAATCTCAATTTTTCGTTTTCTTTTAGATGAAATTCTGTATCTTTTCTTGCTAGGATCCTAAGTAGGTTACTTTCCCACCCTACGACAGAGTCGCTTATAACAATACGTCAGGGGAGGGACAGGTCGCTTTTGACTTTTCTCTCACTGGGCGCTGGACATGGACGAGAAGGCAAGTTTAACTGTGAAGATGGTTTTTGCAGCTGAAAAGGAAAAAAATGAATTAGATCTGAAAATTTAGAGCAAAATAAAGAATGAAAAAAAAGAAGCGTTCGTCACGAACGAAGAAAATGTTATGCACACAAGCTTGACAGGCACGAACATACTGTACCTGGATCACGAATCACGTAATGATTGCACGCTGCCAGTGCCTCAAGGGCCTGGGACGGGCTGTTCCATTCTAACAGACCTGCCGCTGACCGCGAGGCTGCGAATAAACAAAAAGGTATAATTGCATGTGAACATCGGCTCAGAAATGTTTTCTTTTCTTCATATTTTTCTGCTCCGCCTCACGATTTGAACAGCTTCATATCAGCGAACGCACACATCTTCATTACATCGCCCGTGTTAAGCGAAAGTACGAACATCTCGAATAAAGAGAACTGAATCATCTGAAATCGTCGACACAACTGAGGTAGAGTGACCTACACCAAACCCCTTAACGAAGTGACTCCTTAACATGAAAGCATATTTTTTGTTGTGGCAAGGAAAGTCTAAAATAGAGACATACCATTTGGAAAGACTTTAACAGCAACGGGCGGCTCCACGCCACAATTTGAACACATCTAGAAAAGCATAAAGAAATTGGTGATTTTCTTCGTTTATTTAAATACTTAACTAACTTTCTTTCATTCCAAAAGGAAGTCCATCATATGGGACCTGTGGGATACTATGGTGATGAATCAATACTCAATCTGAACCTTCGAGCGTGTGCCCTCCAAATGCTCTCAATCTGAGTCGAACCTAATACAAAAGAGCTTACCTCTGTCACTTTTTCTGTTTCAAAGTCTGGCGGGGCATTAAAAAAGTGTAATACTTTCGTTGGAGAAAATATACCTGTCACTAAGTCAAAGACAAATCACAAAACCAAACTTAAGTGTAAAGAACGGCTACGAAAAAATAAGGCAAAGGAATAAAGCTGCTGACACCATAGGGTTTTGATTAAATGATAATCTTAAAGCGAAGTGAACAAAGAGGGTAAGTTTCTAAAGAAACTGTAGCGCTGCGTCGGTGGTGCGTCCAAAAAAATTGTTCAGCGGGACTGCCCCATAACATTAGCGTAATAATAGCGATTGTTATGCTGAAGTCGAGGTCTAGCGCCGTTGAGAAAGCAAACACAACCTGCCCTTGGGAATTTCTTAAAAGAAAAATCCACTTTTTGATCGACATATCCCTCCACGTTGCCGTTCTTATTGTTTACGCTCTGCAATACTACTAATCAACGACCTCGATATATTTCTACATCCTAAAAGTGTTAAAAATAAATAAATAAAGGATACGATTCTTGCTGCTTTGTTCCGGTGTCCAAAACCTTTGATTCTTGGAATTTGTGTAAGTCTTGTAACATGGAGTTCCGTCTGGCAAATCTGATACAGTCGACGCATCTACAAGGTACTTTTGCTTGGAAAAACTACAATGAAAATAAACCAGTTCGTGAAATTTTCAGTTTTGTGTGAAAAGCAATAAAAGATTAAATTGGTTCTGCTTCACTGGGCTTAGTAAACGCTCCTAAGTTCTCGCTCCACTTTCTCAACCAATCAGATGCAAACTGAGACTACCAGCGATTTGGTAGCAAGCGTTTTCCCGCGCAAAAGGCCGTTCACACCTGTTTACTTTAGTTCTAATTGACTCGCGCCTATCTCATTAGAGCGTCTTTTAATCGGGTGACGTAAAACCAAAACCAAAGTAATAACAATGGGAAATCAGAAGAAAGTAAAACAACTTTAAGAGCCAATGTGAAATAAAAATGAAAACTATAAACAACCAAACTGCACAAAGCGCGGGAAAACGCCGGCGACCAAGTCGCGTTTGGTGCAAGTTTTGAATCTGTTTGGTTCAGAAAGTGAAGCGGGTTTTTTTAGACCATAACGAAATAAAGAAAAATCAAAGCAATCCCGGATTACTTTCAAGACTGATTGAAACTTGTTCTCGCAAACTAACCGACTGACCTGAACTCTAACTGTTCACCGAACAGTTGCTGGTTCCTCAGACACTGAATGACAGTGTTACAGGCCACGTGGTCACTCAACTCCACCATGGCTGCTCCAGGCTTATTCATCAAGAACTTCACCTGAAACATCATATTTTTTCAATCACAACAGTCTTGTAACCCTGGCTTTTCTCTTTAAGTCATTTAACGTGCTACATTTCTCTCTCTATCGCCACACAGGACCACCCGCTGGGTTTAACTCAAAGTCGTTTAACGATGGTCTACCGCTGCTCATAAAACCTCCCAACGCCGTCTGTTTGGCCAGCAAGCAGGCTCTCTTATTTGGGTTTCGCCTTCTTACGGTCATTTACAGCTGTTCTGTTGATTGGAAATTTCGTGTTGGAGAATGAAACAAGGGGAAACAAGCCTTTATTTCGACCTGCAAATTACTGCACGCATCCCAGACAAATTCAGTTTGTCAAAAGTTACATAAGTTAAGAAATGGCAGCCAAACAGAACCATGCATTGAACAACTAAACCCAGAACAAAAGTTAACCCTTTAACCCTTTAACTCCCAGAAGTTATTAACATGTAACTTCCTCTTAAGAGGGTCTCAATGGGGTGATGGCTTTTACGGCTATCGGTTAAAATTTTGGCCAATTTCCGGCTGACGGTTAACACCTTTCCATTGTTTCCGCCAGAGATATTTTTTACGGTTAACTTTTTTTAACGACTAACGGTTAAAATTTGTCAATTTTTACGTCTAACGGCATATTTTGGCCGTTTTACGGCTAACGGTTAACCCCATTGGGACCCTGAGCCTCTCTTAAGACATCCACACATTATCCAGCAAGCAGGTAACGAGAGTATTCAAACTTATCAGGCAGAAATTGTTATCTTGATCTAACACTAAATTCTTATAACTAGTTAACCAGGAAACGTGTAGCAGCTAGAGGGGAGAATTAACAACGATCAGATCTTGGGAGTGAAAGTGTTAAAGCTTACAACGCCTCTTGAGCGAACATTTAAATGTACCTTGAGGACATTTCCATAGCAACAAAGAATATTGAAAACTCTGTCGCAGTTCATCTTGTGCTGATGTAGTCCATACACCATCAGAACACAACCTCCTGCCATAGGTGACTGCTGTAGCAAAGGCCTGGGCCCGCGCATCACCATTCCCCCTCGGCCAGGATATGGCCCGCCTGGGGGGCGACTTAGTAGACCTTCTTTCATAGGCGGTCTCACTCCAACAGCACCTGGAAAACAACAAATGGATTAAACACAAATAGAAAACAAACTTACTTATTTACTACATGGTGCGCAAAATAGGGGCTGGTTTTCAAACGTCGGAAAACCATTTGACGAACAGAGATTTCAGATGCTGCCGATAGAATAAAGTAAAACTCGGCGAAATATCGAGAAAATAAAATTCCTGCTCGTGTTTTAACCCCAATGATACGGATTTCTATGATTTCAAATTTTTATCAGAAAAATGATCTAAGGAAGTCGAAGAGCAGTTTGCATCCCCGACAGAAAGGGGCTTTTCGACAGTTGAAAACCAGCCTTTCCCAGTGCCCCTAAGAGGGAGATACTAACTGGGAAAAGGAAGACTATAACATTTTTCCTGATAAAATTAATGACACATTGAAGTCTCAAGTGTAGTCATATGTACATTTACCACAAGTGTCTCATTTTTTCCTATTGATCTGGAAAATATTTTTCAAATCAAGAAAAAAAATTTTTATAGTAAAAAAATCCTTCAAATCATTTGTATATATGTGTGTGTATTTATGAAAAGTTTTGTTGTGTTATTTGCAACACAATAGTCAATGAAGAATGCAAATACATTTTGAACCATAATAGAGTGATAAATTCATGTACAGCTTGTCATACACTCCACAAAAATTGAAAAAAAAAAAACATAGGAACAAAGTTTGTCCACCGGATATGTACGACAGATATTCCAAATTGGGATCTGTTATTTTTGCTGGTAAAACCAGTTTTTCGACTAAGTTTTTGACCCCAGATATTTCAAGGAAATCACAGAGGACAAAGGCTGAACCTGAACAATTCTTCACTAAAGGAATGATCTCACAACAAGTCTTCTTTCCGTGAAATGTTACATACAAGCAGGAATGTCAGAAATAGTTCTATCACAGACATAAGCAGAGCAAATCAAAAAACGTTCGAACAAAAGAGGACAAAACGATAAATGCAGCTTGTCTGTGAACAATCGCCATTAACTCTTTTGCTCCTAAGATCTTATTTGTACCGGTAATTCTCCTTACTGTCTGCCATTCCATTCGTTTGATGTTTCTCGGGAGAATTTGGTTTTGGATCCACTAACAATACCCTTATTGATAGTTTCCTTAATTCTCGTCACTTGTCTGCTTGATATTGTAATGGTATTGTAAGGAGAAATTCTCTCTTGGTCACACATGCGAGTTATTGATCATGAATTGTGGAAGCAGAACGGAGACAAAGGACACCCAGCGTGTACAAATGTATTAAAAAGGTTCTGCATGTTAGCGTTGTGCAAATAAATCAAAATATTAATTTAAAGTACATGACACCAAGAATATTCTCGGTAAATCTATGAAGTACCGTAATGATTCGATTTAGCGCCCTCCTTCCAATAAGTGCCCCCTCTCTGATATGCGGCCCCCTTCAAATGTTTCTGTTAAAAGACGCCCCTACCAAATAAGCGCCCTTGTTGAGCAAGCACCCTCATTCCAATAAGTGCCCCTTTTCTGTGTCAGTAGCAGCACTAAAAATAGTACACGTAAATTGAATTCAACCAAGGTCCACTTTCCTTTAATTGCTCACTTACAGCCTCATGACCAAAAAAATGATCTTCGTCTTAGTCTCTCAACTATCATGTTTCCGTGAGAGCACAGTTCCTTCAAACAAAAGATCATGTCTTAACATTTTGCGACAGTTGCTTGGCTAGTCGTTCTAGCAAAGAAGGATCCACAGACAACAAGTCCGTTTTCCAATCTCTTTGATTCTCAGTCACCTGAACATCAAAGCTTTGTTTCACAATCTGCCGTGTCTCAAAAAGGGAATAAACGCCCTGTCCCTAATAAGTGCCCTGTCTCGAATAAGCACCTTCCCTTAAGGTACCAAAAGTAAATAAGCGTCCTGGGCGCTAACTCGCATCATTACGGCAAACATGTAAATGAATTTAAAAGATAAATATGCGTAAACAAAATTAAGTATAATTGAATCCTGCTAAGGTTGTGCAGAAGGGATTTTTTTTCCTTGAAATGTCTTGTGCACAAGAATATATGGTGTAAAATGACCAAAACAACTATTTGCATGCATTGATATAAAAAAAAAAAAACATGCAAAAAGGCCAAAATCAGTACATGTACCTTCAGGAACTTACTTAAAACCCTTGTGGCTGTCATCAGCCCTCAACTGCATCTCAAACTAAAACTAAGATTGGGATGTACATGTATGGAGAGATGGACTGATTTAAAGCGCAGTGGGGCTTGTTGTAAGCTTTGAAACCAAGAATATTAGTACTTTTTGCCAAATAAACATGATAGTCAAAACACCTTCAAATCTACAATAAAAATAAGCAATGATGTTTCTATTTGGCAAAATTAGAATGCTCTGGGCTTGGGATTGTCAAGATACCTTTGAAATCTATGATAAAAAAAAAATTAGGCAAAATTGGAATGCTCCAGGGGTTGGGGTAGTGAAGCTGCTATAAATTAACTAAGTGATGATTATTATTTGGCAAAATCGTAACACCCTGGGCTTGAGATCCATAGAACTCATATAGCCTGTTGCCCTGAGCTAATGAGAAATATCAATTCATTTTGCCATTTCTAACTTCTTATTAACAAAACAATTGGCTATGTAAAATACACAGGGTTCTAAAAAGCATCACAAAAAAAAATAGAAGGAAAACTCAGTACAGGAAACAAAACAATAAAATATCAAAGGTAGATGCAAAACTGAAACTCCCATTGTCACCACAGAAAATGACTAACAGTACACAGTTTGTGCAATAATCTTTTTGTCCAATAATGTCAATAAATTTTGCATTGGTACTCTGTAGTACATGCACATTCATATACTATTTTTGGCAACTTAACAACAAAGATCTTAGTGGTTGTTAATTCTGATTTGCACTATGGAATGTCATTCTTCCCATTTGATGTTTACATATCTTTGTGATAATTATGGACAACAAAGATCAAGTTATCAACCCACCATGTGCTTTGTCTTCAGTATAGTCAAATGTTTCTTCATCGTTCTTGTACACATTCAGTGATGTAGCCTAAAAAAAACTTTCATTACTCTTTACTACACAATTACTATTCAAGCTTTATGTACAGTAAAACTAGCAAAGAAAATGTCACAGTGTATAATCAAGGTTACATGTAGAGTATAACTAGAATAACACTTATTTCTTAAAAAATCAAACATCTTGGTGCATAATATCCCTTCCTAATATGTTCTGGTGGCAGTATTTTTTATTTACTAATTACTTATTATGCATTTTTAAATAAACACTGTTGGCTCTATTACTGTGGTAATAGTCACCATCTCTGGTGTCACTATTGTTGTCTTCATCATTATTAATATTGTCCTCATGGATCCCTGTAATTGTCCTTGTCATAGCCATTGTCATTTGTCCTTGTCAGCATTATCATTGTAATTAACATGATCATATCATTGTAATCATCATTATCATTTTTGTAAAAAGAATAAGAGAGATAGTAAGTTTTGAGCTCAGTAAAGAAATAGAGAAAGAGGTTTTTTTTTCTTCTTGTCACAAGCATGGGATAAAGAAAAACTCTGAGTCCCTATGAGGAATTGAGCCTCAGACCATCAGATTCCATGCTCCAATGCTTTACCATTAAGCCACAGAGACTCTATGGGAGCAAGGCCTATTACAAAGTTCATATGACACACGTCTTGCATACTGCTAGGATCAAATTTTCAACAGTGTCATGTTTGTAAATAGAATAAGTTTTGAGCTCATGGGGACTCAAACTTTTTTCTTGTTCCACCCTCTTAAAAAGACAAAAGACATCTTTCTCTATCATTACCATTGTCATCATCCTTATTATCATTCTTGTCCCTGTCAATGTCACTACAGTTTATCATCATCATAGTCCTTGTAATTGTCCTTGTCAACATTGTCATCATCATTATCAGTCCATGTCATCATCATTATCATGTGCTGTTCCAAAAATCTGTTTACTGTTGCATATACATGTACTAGTCTCTGGACCAAAAGGACACTATTAACATATCATATTAATCAGATTTACCCTTGAGTATTCTATTTTCAGTGTGTTGCAGCCAGTGTAAATATCAGCACTGTTTAAAACATCTTTAGCCTGTTGGGCTTGGTCCACAGTAGCAAATCTGGTGTTCAATCATTGTCAAGGAATTCAAAATCATTAACCCTTTACACCCTAACATGAGTAAGTTATTCTCCCAAACTGTTCTCTATACATTTTCTATGGTACTTACAAGGAAAATTTGTTTAGAAACCAAGAGCTTCTTGAGCTTGCAATAACTTCTTTTTCCTAATGAATTCAATGTTTGATTCATGGGTGATACAGGCATGTGCCTAAAGCACATGTAATACCATGGGATTACCGGTATACACACGTCGAATGAGTGAAGTTCCTCACATGCAGTAGAAAAGGTGCTGATAAGGAGAATTTGTTAAACAATCAAGAGCATCTTTAGTTGGTGATCTTTCTTTTATTCTTGTGAAATTAATAATTATTTAATTGGCAGCTGATATTGTAAGAAGAATTTAGATGCCAGTCACTCTCAGGGGTCAAAGGTTTAAAGAATTCTTACAGTTGAGCCTGATCAAGTGTTTTTCAAATGGAATGAAAATGTAACCTTCCATGTGGAAATGGACTCTACCAAATTTGCTAAAATCTCTACTGATTGGAACAGGTTGTGACACCCCTTCCAATAAAGTTGCATGCATACTTTCCACTGGAATACATGCAAGTAGAAGAATTTGATTTTAGCAAAGGATACTCAACCATGGCCTGCAAACCACTCTTCCTGAAAATGACAATCCTTAATACCTGGCCTTGTTTACTGAAGATTGTGTGCAGAATGTCCTGGAAGTAAAAGCAATGATAATGTACCAGCAATCATTCATACTGATTCATGTACAGCATAACTGCTCATTACAAGTTACATTGGTTGACAACTGGTGCACTTTGTCAGTTGCTTTAAAGGGTTCCAATGCTATTCAATCATCTATGTGATGAGCTGAGATCTTAAAAATTCACTCTGAAGACTTGATACGAAGCATTAGACATGGACAAGAATATAACCAGTGCTCGAATTCAGCCACAGTCCATTAGTCCTGGACTGGCAGATATTGCCTCTAGACTGGTAAAATCTTTGGGCCACTCGTCACAGGACTGTATATTTTTTTGCAATCTTTACTGAACTGTGGAACACAAGTCTCACTACTAACTGGTTCTCTTCATTGACTTATCATCTGTCGTATAATTAAGCTGCATCAAATTTAAAAATCACAAATTCAAATTCTGCAACACTATGCAAAGACAATGAAAGATTTCTGAAAACTAGCAACTGTTCGGCTCTACTAGTCCCTGGAGTAATGATGAAAAATTTTAAGGTAGAGCACTGATGACTAATATTTCTAACAGGAGAATATGCCAACACAAACTCCACTTACTGTTGTTATGGGATATTGAGGGTTAATAATGGTGATCAAAAGTATTCTGTTTGGGGGAAGCTCTTGCTGTATATGCAGGTTTCTGTGGGGAAAAAAATTAGCAAAGTTATGTTTTTTTGCACAGAAATTCACTCTTTTAGAAACATTTCAATACATTTTTATTTTGAAAGATGTTTTATAAGGTTACACGCATCTCTAACAGTAACAAAAAAGATTGAAAAAGGATTCAAACTTGAAACAACCCAAAAGAGCGTACATGATTAATTAAAATCACAAGTCAACTTAACCCTATACACTGTAACTTCTGTATGCATATTCTCCATTCTGTTCTCAATATGTTTTCTGCTCCTCTTTTTTATTCTTGAAACCTTACAGTGCAATTCATTGGTGATAATGCAAGAGGAAATTGGATGCTGGTCAATCTTGGTTTGAAAAGGAAAGAGAGAAACAGGGGTCTTATGATAGAATGCTATTGTCTTAGTTGCGTTATGTAGAGCAGGAAATATTTGGCTCTTTGTCATGATGTACAGAACTCACTGCTCTTGGTCTGTGCATCACAACCTTGATCCAGAGATTTTCCTGTCTACTCCAGTTCATCTTCTAAGCCTTTGACCCCTGGAGTAACTAGTTTCTATTTTCTCCTTACAATATCACCCCCAAACCATACATTAAGGTCATGAGAATAAAGGAAATGATCACCAACTAAAGAAGCTCTTGATTGATGAACAAATTCTCCTAATCAGCATCTGGGAAACGTTTAGAGAACAGTATGGAGAATATGCTTACTGATATTAAAGTATATAATACATAATCTTTCTCTTACTTGGAAATACTCTTGCTCTTTGAAAAGTTGAAGTAAGCAGGTCTTCCACTAAGCACAATTGTCTGACCACCCTAAAAGGTAAAAACCAGATTAAATAGTGGAAAGTTTTTTTTTTTCACACTTCCAACAAAATCACCATCCAACCATATTTTGTGCATCCTTGCTGCATTTTGCTCAAAACACTTTTCAATAGTTCACAAAATACCTGTATGTTGTTGTTTTTTCACTTCATCATAGTTCAAATGCACTTTTTTAACCTTCTAAAATATTTTTAATAAAATATTTTATCTGTCTTTTGAACTTAAATTTTGAGAAAGAGTAATATACTGTAGAAATCCTGAACCACACTATATCCATTTGTCTTTGACCAACCAAGAAGGAGGTGCATTTTGCTTGATGCTCTTAATTTTCTTCCGCTCTTGGGGCTTGGAAAAAAATTGCACGACTTGCAAAATATCTGAGCGTATTTTATATCAAACCATTAAATAAGGTGTATATAATCTAGCAAGATTTACCTGTGTATAATCCATCAGAGATTTTGCTGATGAAACCTCCTATAATGAAAATGAATACCTGTCAGCAATGGAAACTGCAAAGTTTAACAAGTTTGAAACCATTTTTACACAAGTTTTGTTTGAAATTACAACATTTCCTCTTAGACATTTTGCATAAACAAGAAAATCCTTGGTGGAGTTTCTCTCTTCAGAGAAAATTCATGTGGATTACACTGTACTTATCCTGTATTAAAAATTGTCGATAAACCATGAATGATATAGGTAGCATATATGTCAACAACTTACAATTAAAAAAAAAAAAAATCCAGACAAAAAAAAAAGTGGAGGGAGCTTTGGTAAAATTTCCACACAGCCACATATGACATTATGCATTCAGTTCTTGGATAGAGAAAACAACGACAAAAGCAATACATTGCCATTGGAAAAACAGATTTGTTTAACAATAGTATAGGCTATGCGGAAATTTTACCGGGAGCTTCATCGAGTGTCTACAGTTGCTTTGCGCACAAAAAAGAGAGAAAATGAAAGAGGGGAACTTAAAGATGAAAAATGAAATCCTCATCATGTTGGTCTGTGTTGTTATTAATAGATGGTGAATAAAACACGTAGGCGAATACTGGATAATACAGAATATCACGATCCTTGTTTTGAGAGCAATATCATGGCAAATTTGCCAGTGAGAGGCCCTAAACGAAGCTAAAATTATATCAGGAAATGTTGTAACTTACGTCAAATTCCACTAACGCTTGTCGCAGTTTCGGCATCATTGTCACACAACTAAGACGAAAAACAGGATTTTATAACAGAAAAGAATCCAGTATGTGCACAAAAGGCTGTAAGATATAGGAGTTGCTCGAACATTACCAGATGGTCAATTTCAGCGTAATTAAATGACAGCATAAAATTTACTTCGCTATAATTAATTGAGCGCAGGATCGATCCTTCGGTTTGACGCGGGATATAAAAGGCCTTGTTTTAACATTTATCCAGGTATTTTCAGACATCAATTTCGCCTCTTGCGTGAGAAAAACAGGGAAAATAACGACCCTCTTTCAGTTGTAATATACCTGATTGAACCGAATGTTGACAAAGCGTGCATCAAATCTTGTTCGCGGGCTTCATCAGCAACCCCACGCACATGAATGACTGGCGAGGGATCCGTATAGTGCGGATTCCCACCACCTCCAGCCTGATACGTTCTATGAGCCTCGCCTGACGCAAGTTTTTGCCGCTTGAAACCACCATTTTCGTACCCACTTTCGGCATAACCCTCATCACTTTCGTGAAGAGCATGTTTTTCCGCCATGTTGGTCTTACGATCATACCCACAATGCTCTTCTTAAAAAATTGACGCACCAGCGATCAAGTTGGACTGCGGTCATACGGCGGGAAATTTTGAACCTAACGCTTTGTTCATGTTGTCGTTCGTTTCTCAGTAAAAGTGTAAAATTTTAGCTTCATTTTCTTCCTTCTACAGTCTCCGGAAGATAGCTCATTTTTGAAAAATGGAGGCAAGCTCTGATTCCTCCAATCCTAATGAGTGGGAGTTGAGTAAGGAGAACGTACAGCCCTTGAAACAAGGTCGCAAGTTGGCGAACTTGACAGCAGCGTTCGCTCCTAGTTCTGTTGATCAGAGTAGAATTCATAAAGAGAAACGGTAAGTTTTTTCATGATAGATCTTCAAAAGAAGAACCTTGTCGATCAAAAAAAATTTAATTGTATCCTTTTCGTTCATCTTAGAGAGTTTGAAGCACAGATCAGAACGTATGAAGGCGAAGATCCATTAGCTAACTGGTACAGGTATGTGATTCAAAATACAAATCACCTCGGCATGTGCTTTCGTGCATCACATATAGAAGTTAAAACGTTGTAGAAGTTATGCTGTAGCTTACGGTTGTCTTTATGCTAACAGGTACATAGTTTGGACGAGTGAAAACTTTCCCAAAGGCGGTAAAGATTTGGGAAGTTTACTCGAGCGGTGCATGACAACGTTCAAAGATGAAGAAAATTACAAGAACGATGAACGATACGTGAAAGTCTGGTTGCGTTATGTAAGTAACATCGAAGAATTTAAAAAATTAATACACTCCCGGCATTTCATCAGGGTAACCTAACAGTTCACTGGTACCCATTTATACTCCTGGGTGGAGAGAGGCATTGTGTAATTGAAGTGTTTTGTCCATTGATTACTATAATGTTATGTTGGAGAATTTGGTATTGGATCAACTAATAATTCCCTTATTGTTATTTTTTCTTAACTCTCATCACTTGTTTGCTTGACACTGTATTGATATTGTAAGGAGAAACTCTTTCTTGGTCACTCTTGGTAGTTGAAGGGTTGACCCGGGAGTTCAGTGCACTAACCATCAGGGCAACACATCTTCTGGTAAAGTTTCTACACAGCCCCATACGATTGTAGAACAAATCTGCTTTCCCAATGGAAATGTATTGTTTTTGTCACTGTTTTCTCTATTCAATAACTGAATGCATAATGAAGAATAGGGCTGTGCAGAAATTTTACCCATCTTCCAAACATTTGGTAAAGTTAATTACGGTCAACTCGCCGACGGACCAACTCGCCGACGCCAACTCGCCGACGTATAAAATCGAGTAGAGACGTCCGCGAGTTGGTCGTCAATCCAATACAACTTATTAGAAGTTAAACATACAGAAAATTAAACAATATTTAGTAAAAAAACACTGGTGAACATTGGTGAAAATCAAACAGAAGCTGTTTGAAAAACAGAAGCTGATCCGTCGGCGAGTTGACTGGTTACCGGTAAGTAAGGATATTGGATTATGCCATGTTGTTGTATTTTTAAACAAACAAGTTTTTTTTTTTCTTCTAGACTGACATTTGTACAGATCCCTTGGAAATTTTTAACTACATGCACAGTCAGCAGTTAGGCAATGGATTAGCTCTCTTCTATGAAGCATGGGCCCTTAGTCTTGAAAACCTTGGAGATTGCAATAAAGCTGATGAAGTACTAAACTTAGGAATTCACCGGAGCGCTCAACCATTGGAAAGACTTCAGAAACAACACAAGTAGGTCAACACAGTCTAATGTCTTGTGTATGAAGATGTCATGTTTCAATTCTTGAATTAGCATTGTGTAAGATCTGTATGCTTTGTAGTTAACAAATAGATTCCAAGTTGCAGTGTGTTTGTTCGGTAATAGATCAAATGACATCACAGATGACATCAAGATACAGTAAGAACATGAAAGTGGCACCCAAGGCACAGGAAAATGAGTCACTGATGTCTTTACCGCATTGTCTTTATGATCTATTACCTTACAGACCCACAGCAACATAGAATCTATTTGTTTTATAAGATCCCTGTATTTATGGTGGTCTATGTATATTTGCATGTCTCTACTTCGCTCTAACTAAATAGTAAAGTGTCTATCTCTACTCATAATTATGGTTATGAGTGAATGTTCAAGTAGTGAATGTTCAATTAAACATGAAAAAGTTTTTGAGACTGTGAAAAGAGATAATGAACTTACATCTCATTTGGGACAGGGTTGAAAATAATTTGTAGTGATTATTGACTTCATGTGTTGAATTCCTATGACTTTAGAAGGTTCATAAATGCTCGCAGGTTAGCTTAATTCATCATCAGTGTATTGCTAAACTTCAAAAGTACACTGGTTAATGAAAGAGACCTGGGCATAGTTAACAGCACTCTCCACCACCTTGAACATGCCCTGTTTTTCTTTAATAGTCCTAAATATACATTTCTTTTTCACACTGTAATAGAGCCTTTGAGTTACGACTGGCTGAAAGAGTTTCAAATGGATTACAGCAAGTGTCGATAACAGATGAGTCTGAACTTCAGAGAACAGCTCTAGGAGGCCTTAAGGGCCATGGAAAGAAAGGAACTGTTGGGACTAAACGTACTGGAAATGCCACTCTCAGTAAGTCGCTCAATACTGGTTATTGTAAACCCATATTTTTAATGGTAATAGGAATGAGTGGAGTCCATTTCAGTCTACAACCATATGAGTGATTAACAAAATGGCTGCAAAGCAGGAGTCCAATTTATCAACCATAAGTATGATTAGAGACAATCACTAGTTAATCATAACCCTTACAATTTCCAAAAACAACTACATTTAGGTCAAATATCTCCAAAATGTTGAAAAAAATTTCTACATTTGGGAAATTCCTCAGCTTTTTTTCAGGATTAGTGGTTATTGTGATTAATGGATTTGGTTGGGTGGACTTAGTATGATTGGCTGTTTTAACTTTCTGATTACATAGTCCAATTGCATTGTCTGATTACAGCTGTAGAGAATAATTATTAGTGGAAAATAAAGTAGCTATTATGCACCAATTAAATTTGAGGAAATTGTAATGGTTATGATTAAAAGAGAAATTAGCTCTTAGTATTTGAAAGCTGAACATTTTACCTTGTGCCACATCAGTCATCACTTTCCCAAAGAAAGCATGATACTTATATACAGTACCTCATATCTTGGAAAATCATCCATGATTGTTTGGCAGGCTTGTTCTATTTACCCTTCGACTACTAAAAGTGACTAGTATCTGATTTCTCTCCACAATATCACCCCTAAATCACACATTTAAGCCATGAGAATAAAGGAAATGATCACCTATGGAAGAAACCCTTGATTGTTAAACCAAATTCTCCTTGTCAGCACTGTAAGAAATGTGTAGAGAACAGTAAAGAATATGCATACTGATGTTAGGGTACAAAGAGTTAAAACCCCATGGAGTTCAACTTTTTAGTTTGGTTGTTTCTTCATTGGTAACTTGTTCTTTCAGCTAAAAAGACAGGCATCAGGGGAACTGTGACAACATCAAACACCTCCAATAATGGCTTCAAGATCTTTTGCGACAATGAACCTGGAATGCAAAGCTCCTTACCCCCCTCCACAGGGGAATGGCAGATGCCCCCTACTGAACCAATAATCAAAAAAGAAAACACTCAGAAGCCTGGGAAATGGACTGATGCAAAGGTGCATAATGATAAATCTATCAGGGGTTTTGATGATTTTTTCCACAGGTAGCTGCTCAAACACAAGCATTGTCCAAATATATATGTGACAGTGTGTGTACTGTATGTATATTTATTGGCTGCTCTCCTTGATGGGGCTTTTCAGGGCACATACAAGCAAACGTTATGAATAAATGTAGTGTTTTAAACCCCAACTGGCAGGAGGCAGACCAGTTGGCTTTATACAAAGCACAGCCAGGCAATTGAACCTGGAAAAACTGCCGATAAATCCAGTGAAAAGCAGCATGGGAGGCTTGAACCCAGGTCACCCTTTTACAGGCCCACTAGGCCCAGTAACCATTTGGTTGCACTGCCTCTTGACATTCAACAACATTGAAGTTATTCAGTCAAGTCAAAACATCTATTGTCTGCATTTTAGGTCTCTCAGAAACACCGTGCATCTGTGCCTATCAACTGCATGCCCCAAAAGCCTGTCTTCTCTGTTCATGTTGATGATGACATCAAAAGCCACCCTCCTGCTACTCCTCAGCATGTGTTACAGTTTGACAAGGTCTTGAGCTCGCGCAAACCAGATCGACCTTCTGTCATGGATACACTCAGGAATAAGGTAATGTTCAAGGTGTATGTCGAGGTTTGTATGATACACTGAATTACACCTGCATTTTGATTGGTTCTCACTTGTGATCTATTAGAGGACAGGCTTGTGGATAACAACATAATTAACAACAAATACAATCCATGCCCCAGTGAGCCTGTACTGTAGGAGATCACATAAAATGTAAAAATGTGGAAGGACATCAGTGACACAATTAGCTGTTCCTACCACATTTTGACGTCATCTGTGATTGACTACTCAACAGATACACGGCAACATGGAATCCAATTACTAATTTCACATAATCTAACAGGATGTGGCAGTTGAGCAAGTAGGAACAAAGAAGATTCAAGGATTTCCAAAGCAACTTATTGTAAATGCAAACCAAAATAGAGTAAATGGAAGTAAAGTAAAATGATATAAAATAATGTAAAATAAATGGGAACAACTAACAGATGTTACCTTGCCAGGAGCAGGTTCTCCACCTCTCTAGCCCTTTCTTAGACAAACAGTTCAGTACAGCAGCACAAACTCAACTCAACTACAACCATAGTTTACTTCTATTTAAGAGTGGAACCACACTTGAGGGTGCAGTGAAACTGCATTCGAGGGCACCATGAAACCACATTTAAGCTAACATGTGCAACTGTAAAGGCATTCCTAAATGATATCATAAGCTTGCTAAATCATACCATAAAAATTTCTAAGAACTAAAGGAAATATTGAAACTATAGATGTGGTTACTTGGAGAAATTATGTGTCTGGTGACCATCACAATAAGATGTAAAAATATAGAAGGACATCAGTGACACCATCGGCTGCACCTTGTGTCATTTTGACATCATCTGTGATCTACTATTCAACCAACACATGGCAACATGGAATCCATTTGCCAATTTCACAGTACAGTCCTGTGATCAAAAGTTTGATGTTTATTTTTTGCAGCCAGAAAATGCTGAAGGCCAAAAGTCAAAGGTGATGTACTGCAAGGAAAAAATTTATGCTGGGACTCAGGAGTTTTCCTTTGAAGAGCTACGTGCAGCAAGGATATTTGCTAGGGTAAGAGAGGGAACCTTCAGAGCACCAGCTATTGAGAGACCTCCCACAAATGTTCGATACATGTACCCTAAAAAGGAGATTTATGACTTAATCCGTGGCGAGTTTCAGTATGAGGAAATTCTAGCCAGGAGATATTATGCTCGTCAAAAGAATGAAGAGGCTACAAGGAACTCACAAAAGATAAGCTCGACAATACAGTGCAAAACTTTGCCAGCCAGTGGCAAGCAAGGTGGTTTTGAAATGCATTGCGACAAGGAATCGTGTGCCATGGAGATTGGCAGCTGTCAGAAGAGTGTTGTTTCAACTGTTCCTGAGCCAAACACTTCAACTGAAGTTTCAACAAAGACAGTTTATAGCAGGTACAGGTATATTTGATAATTTTTTTTTACTCGCAGACTAGAAATCTATATACTTGTATCATGAAAAATAATTTGTAGTGTTTAGTTTTTTTCCATAGATTCCAGGTAATTGAATGCAGCTTTAACTCCTAGGAATGACTTGCGTCTAATTTCTTCCTAGAGTATCATCCCTGAGTCACACATTAAGGTCATGAGAATAAAGGAAATGATCACCAACTAATGACGCTCTTGATTGTTGAACAAGTTCTCCTTATCAGCAAGTTAGGAAACATGTAGGAAAGAGTATGGGGAATGTGCATACTGATATAAGGGTGTAGAGGGTAAACCCTTTACACATAACATCAGTATCCATTTTCTCCATACTCTTCTCCTCACATTTCCTTTGGTACTGACAAGGAGAATTTATTCAATAATCAAAGCTTCTTAGGTTTGTGATCATTTCCTTTACATAGATTGCTGTATACAGTAAATTACCTCAGTAAGGAAAACTGCTGTGTTGTAGTTTTGCTCTGATGAAGGGCTCACACTCAAATCATCAGCTTTAGAAACTCTTTAGGATGGCCAATTTACATCATCAAATCAGTTGATGAAACCAAATTATCTTTTTAGACTCCTACCTATTCAGTATCACAGTTTCCTTAGAAACTTACCCCCTTTATTCCTGTGTTGTGTAGATTGTCAGTCTAGGCATGAGACACTTGTTTTAACACAGAAATATGATAACATGGAATTTGACTTTCCAGTGTGGCTGCTGAACCTATAGCACGACGAGGGCTTGCCTTTGCAGATCAATCCAGTGCTCCTTTTTCTTCAGTGCAAAAGAAGTCTGATGGTAAAGAAAACATGTAGGTTTTGTGCATACTGTATACTTGGAAGAATGCACTCCTTCCTCTCCACCATATGTAGTTTTAGGGGTCCTTTTAACCCTTAAGCTCCAGATCAAATTTGCACTAATTCTCCTTACTGTCAACCATAAAATTGTTATAATGTCAGTACTGAGAATTTAGTACTGAATCAACCAAATATCCCCAAATTGAAATTTTTCTTTATTTCATCACTAATCTGGTTGATGTTGTACTGATATTGTAAGGAGAAATTCTGTCTTGGTCACTTAAAAGAGTTATAGGGTTAGTGACATCCTGTCTTATTGTTTATTGCTATCATGGAATAGATTTAAACAACGCCTTTATTCAAGAGAAACAGGTTTTGATTCTCACTGAAAAGTGCTCCTAAAACCCAAGTGTTATACCTTCACTGCAGGGAACATCTAATCAAGGACACTATTTTTATCCTTGAGGGTGTTTCTTGTATAATGGTCCTCCCTGTATGATGAATAATTATATGTTAGGACATTGGCAAATTAAAGAACAAGGAATCTTCACCTGCATGAAATTATTAAGTTATTATTTTGAACAATTTACATCAGTCCATGATATCTCTTCTAATGTACTAAACCAGTGGATAGCGCTGAAGGCGCACTGTGATTGGCTACACGAACGCTGAATATCCTTTGGTATTCAACGCCGAGCAACATGCTCAGGATTTACACCTGAAAATGTTGTAATCATTGCAAGAATGAATTAGTAAAAAACATCTTTCTGTGCTATGTTATCTCACTGTTTTAGCAAATGCTAAAACAATTACTCACCTCGCAATGAGGTGATATCTACCGCTAGCCACCTACACTGAGGTGAATACCGTTGACTTCATTTTCAAAGCGGGTTCTGGTGCTCATCCTTTATATGATTATGAGTATTCGTATGCAAATTAAACTCATTTTCATTTGAATGGTTGAGCACCAGGCCTCGTTTTAAAAAGAGGTAAAAGGTAATTCGGAAATGGCCTGATGGTATCACAGTAGGGTGCTCAACTCGTCAAAGTGCGATTGATCCAGTAGGGAAATACTATTTGGTTGAACATGAATGCACAGTCATGCAATTATTCTATTTTTTAGTGTGGATGTGGAGCCTATGACGCAAGGAGGTCTTGCTTTTGCAGATCAGTCTAGAGCTCCTCTTCCTTCTGTGCAAAATTCAACCAACCATGATCAGACCTCTTCAAAGCCTCCTGGCTCCACCCTGGCAAGTGATTCACAGTCCATGTACCGAAAATCAGCTTTCCACCCAGTCACACCGGATGTGAACAGGTCTTGTAGCTTCAACAGCTCCAATCTGGCTGGTCCTTCGCCTACTGTTTTCACTAAACAAGCGTTAATGGTTGTCGGAGATATGTTCTGCGGCCCGCTTGATTCAGAACGTGACTTAACCCTGGGGTCGCGCCAGGAGATGGATAAGACAGAGAAGGACTTTGAAGCAGCATTCACTGGTGATGATACTACTACTGTGGGATTTTCAAAAGGTCTTGCAGGAATGGGTAGGCAAAGACTTTAATCTACTACACACAGATCCCGGGGCCCGTTTCTCATAGGCCGCAGAAACTTTTCAGGCCCAATGTGATATTTCTAGATCTAATACTGCGGCATAATGATGCAAGTCTTCACTCAAAGACCAATCCATCCTGTGTCTTTTCCTGATATCTTTATTTCTTTGAATCTCAAGTTTGTAAAAGTCTCGATCTTGAGTGAAATGTAGAAATATAAAGAAAAAACCTTTTTGAGCCTGTCAAGAAACCGGGTCTTTAAAGAAACAGGCCCCAGCAAAGTGTTAAAGTTGGGAAAGGGTAGTGGTAGGTCCAGGGTACACTTTGCTCTCTTTATCAAGAAAACTGATCATATGATTTATGACAGTTGCTGGTAGAATCACATTGTAGTCCCCGAGTGACTCTGCAAGGCTAGTGCGCAGGGAGGTCCTTAGGAAAAATCGACGCCCTTGGGAATGTATATAATATTTCAAACTCAACCGCAGCAAGAGCAAATATAGATTACAAACAGTCTCTACTTTTAGGCAAAGTCCGCCGTGCGAGTTAAAAAAATCACTAAAATTACATTTATGTTCCAGAGTTCTACGTGGCGCGATAGCCGATCAATTTTCACTGAACTTGTTGCTGCTCGTAGTCTAAAGCAAATATGGGATACAAGATTTCCTTTTTTTTTTGCTTTTTCTGGGAAAAGCCAAATAATGATCTCTCGAAGAAATAAAAGCACTTGGCCTCTCCATGATCAATTATTGCCATACGGAGCATTTTGGCCGCAACAGAAGACGCATATGTTGTTCACAGTGGTCATTACTAACCTCGTCAGAGAACTAACGTACCTCTTGCAAATTATGAAACAAAAACCCTTCAAAGAACCACAAAGTTGCACTTACAAGTTTCTCTTTTTTAACCGTTTTTAAAAAGGAGGATTTGGAAGTTCTGCTGGCTTCGTGATTTATGATGAGACTGTGGCTGACAAAAGGAATGGAGACACAGATGACAAAGAAAAGGAATTTGAAGACAAGGAAAATATGTACGTGTTGAATATGGTGTTTCCCGAGATTTATACACTCCCTATTTTCGTCCTGAGCTTCTGTCAGTACTTATCTTAATAATGGTCATTGTATTTCATAAAAGCTTTTAAATGTTGGAATTACTCTGTATCCGTTGAATCACTTTTAAAATGAGTTGATACACAATAACTGTGTTTGGAGGGTCCAGCTGGAAGTGGAGTGTTTGGGACACAAATTAATCTAGGTGCAAATAAATAGCTTCGTTGGTGTTGGTGAGGCTTCGCACTGATACTGACCAAAGTGTCATCTTTTTTTAATTCGTTATTGCATGTTTTGCTAATTCACATCAAATATGATTTGTCTCTGACAACTACTTTTGTTCCGTTTGCTGGACAGGCCACCAAAAGGCAACCGGCAAGAGGCATGTCGTCGACCCTTAGCTGGTATTCTTCAGCCATCCCTGGGTATTCCAACCTGCTCAGAGGAGGATGATGACGAGGAAGAAGCTGAAATGAATGAAAAATTTGAGAGTACAAATCTCAAGAATTACCAACCGTTGCACCAGCTGGACAAAACTAGCGAAGTTTTCTTGGCCGATTTCACCCATGACCAGACCCTTGCATCTTCAAGCTTCGCCACTGCGGCACACATGGCCTCGACTCCATTCTGTTACACAAATGGCCCGATGTCACTTCCCAGCCTTCCTTGCAGCACAATTCGCCCAGCTAATGAAATTCCAGAATTGAGTGACTTGCCTTCTGACGGAGGTCAATACCGGTCCTCACATCCGAACACTGTCCAAGCAAGCAACAGCTTTATTTCCACGCCCAGCAAAGTTTTGAGCCCAATATTTGAAGCCAGCCAGGAGGATACCAAATCAACAAACTCAAGCCATTCGTCCAACGGTTCATCCAGGCGATTTTCGTGTTCAGTTGGTGCACAGCAGCACAATGGGTTAGAACTAAGTAAGATACAAGAGGAAACAAGCCTCTGCCACGGTGATGGTGAACAACAGGCTGTCAATGTTGGTAATGTTGCGATAAACCCTTTCGCTGGTGCTGTTGTTGACAATTTACTCCGCCGGATTAATCCTTCGCTATCAAGCTATGAAGGATTCACTGTGTCAAGCAAAGAAGTGCCAAGAATTGTATCAAATGCATCCGTGAATTTAGGTGAGTTGTGAATCTCTTTGCTGGGAGAAATGCCTAAAATAAGCCCCCCTTAAGTTTTGAATTAAACCCAAAAAATGTCTGATTGTGGCATTAAAACTGTAATGAACGATACTGCCCAAATAAAGGTCCTTTTTAAAGAAACACCAAAAAGTGTTGGTTCATTTTGTGAATTAGAGAATGAAGCTTGAAATTCTTTGTTCAAATTGGAGAAACCTCTCAGTAAGTCCTAATTTTGCAATAGGGCAATTTTCAATTGAGCGTCGAATGTCATCCGGGATTGCATTGGTTTTGCTTCATTTGGTACTTTGATTGGTTTAGAAAACTTGCACATGTTTTTCAACCAATCAGATGTAAAACTAAAACCAATGCGACTTGGTTACTCGCGTTTTTTCCGCGCTTCATGCAGTTTTCTTGTTTTTACCTCGAGTTCCCATTGACTGCTTGGTTTTGGTTTCTACGACGCTCAATCGAAAGGCGCTCTATTTACGAACCAGATTTGAACATCATGATTTACTTCTCTTGTTTACGTTTGTAGGTGGCAATGAAATATTCAATGTTGAAAAGTCGATCGGTTCTGGGGCTTTCGCCAAAGTTTTCTTGGCGAAAAAATTCGGTGACAATGATGATAACGATTTCGAAACTGACGACGAAAGTTCCGTGGTGTTGAAGGTAGGGTGCCTTTTTCAGGTTGATCAGAATGTCAGTTCTGCGAAATTTTTTTGGTCATTCCTTTGTCCTTTTGAGGGTGTCTTGTGCCCGTTGCGTGTATCTACGCGCTTATTTTAAGCCAACACCCATGTTATGTGACCTAAACCGAAATACAACGAACAATTCTGGGCGAAGGAAAATTCCAAGGAACCAATGAGAACCCACTAGAGATCTGAAGCAAACGACCTGAAGGGCGGGAAAACGAGAATGATGGGTTCTAGTATTGTACATGATTGGTTGAGAAGGGTGGGCGCGAGTTTTCAAGACCAATCAAAGAGCCTCTGTTGTGTGTCTATTGCGCATGACATTCTGTCCGGCGTCTGTTACATGTTTATCCACACTTAACATTGCACCTAACGCTCATTTGCATGAATTTAGATCAGATTCCGTTAGTATTTTTCCCTCTAAAACCCCTCATAAACCTAAGGCATTTTTCCACGTTTGGTTTTAGGTTTAGATCCCCTTTTTTTGTTTAGTTCATGGAACCCCCCATGGTTATTTGTGTTAATATATCCTACAGGTACAGGAAATATCTATTGAATGGGAATTTTACGTAAGTAAACAGCTTCAAAAGAGAATGAGGGAGTGTGGATGCTCTAAAGAGCTGGTAAGTTTATGGCTCTTCAATTTTAAGAATTCCCTCCTAAACCTAGCCTTAAACTATATTGAGAACGTTAAGTACAAGCAGTTGACGCCTTGAGTGTTGGTCAAGTGACCTTCGTTATGAAAAAAAAATGGAAAGTTTAGATTAGAGTTAAAGTTGGTGCTAAAGTGATTTCTCTAGTACCGGCGGAAAGCCTAATTGGGGAGATAAAACTATTCGTTTTGATCGAGAACATTTTTGTCTTATCTGAAGTAAATCGCGAAGCTAAATCTGACTGCTAGCCAAGGTTAGAGCTATTAAGTACAGTGTTGAGGACAAGGCAATAACTGTTGCCGAGGATGAGAAAACCTTTTTGTAAGGTAATTACTGAGCGAAAGGTTTTTCCAAATCTCTTAAGTTCTTTTTAACTCAGTCATTTGAGCTCAAACGCAGTGACAACTTTTCCTCCCATGCCGTCCTTAAGCTGCCAAGCCCTTAACCCGCCCCAGTCCCCACAACCAGTCCCAGTCTCTCATAGAGACTCGCGAAGACTCCTCGACAATAACATCACTTGTGCACTTGTTTTTCCTTCAGCAGGCGATGTTCATGGACCCAATAGCGGCATTTGTGTATTCTAATTCATCAGTGTTGGTGGATAAATACAACCCACTTGGTACCATTCTGGTAAGTCTCTTTCCGAAGTAAAATCTAAAATGACTATCGTATGACCCGTACGGCCCTCCGCGCCCAATTCCATAGAAAACCGTTGCGAAAGACGAAGGGCCGATCACAGAGGTCCAATTAAGGCTTTGTCTTCAGTATTGAGTTTTTTTCGGGTCTAATCCTTAATATTTCTGCGAGGTTGAAAACCGTCTTGAAACTTTTCTTCGTCCAGCTTAACACCTAACTCTGATCTCCTAAAAGTGATCAGCATGCAAAATCTCCTAGCAGTGTCACCCTTGAATTAAACATTAAGGTCGCGAGAATAAAGGAAATGATCACCAACTTGCTAGAAGCTCTTAATTGTTAACAAATTGACATTGTCAGTACCTGAAGAAATAATGACATAGGCTATAAACAGTATGATTGATAAATTGACGAGTTTTGTTCTTTTTTCGTCAGGATATGGTAAACAAATACAAAATGGAGAAGAAGACCATGGAGGAAGGCGTCCTGTTTTATTACACCATTGCTCTTTTGCGAATTATAGAAACCTTGCATTCTTGTGGCATCATTCACGGAGACATAAAACCAGACAATTTCCTTGTGTTGGATAGGTAATCAAATTAGTTTAGTTTGTTCGTCTGTTCGACTGACTCAGCCAAATAGCTCATTGCAGGGCTATGCATGTGTCAAAAAAAGAAAAAAAAAACTCACAGGATTTTAACACACCATCCTCATTTCTCTCCATTTTTTATTTTTCTTAGTGAAGATACATTGGACTGCGCATGCCTAAAATTGATCGACTTCGGACGTAGTGTGGACATGACCCTTTTTCCAGCCGGAACAACTTTCACTACCAACTGTTACACAGAAGATTTTCAGTGCATAGAAATGAAAGAGGGTAGACCTTGGACCACTCAGGTAACGAAAGCTTCGAGGAAGGATTCATACTACCTTCCAACAAAGATCCCTTTAAGTTACCGTAGCTAAAAAAACTACAATGTCAAAACGAGCTTAGCTTTGCTCGAGCTAGAGCAGTTTTCAGTGGAGTTGAAAAACCTAAACCGAAAACCAATCAAAGCCAAAGTGGACATCATTAGCCAATGAGAACTCAGAGTGAAAACAGGCAGACTGCTTAAAGCGCGGGAAAGCACGAGTGACCAAATTTTAGTTTTGAATCTGATTGATTGAGTGGGTGGCGCGAGTTTCTGAACCAGTCACAGTGAAGTTAAGCAAGTCTAAAGCAATCATGGATCTCTTTCAACACTCTAATAAGAGGCTCTGCAAAAGCTATTAAGAATATAGTCACATTTTCACAATTGAATTTCACGAAGTCTTCACTCCTAGATAACAGCAATGTGCGTCTTCAACTTTAGAGGCTCTTTCCTGAATAAAGGAAAAACGTTGTGTTGAGTAAAACTGCGCCGCGCAGCCTTCAGTCCCATTTATCAGTATATGGTGTCTTAAACTGTAAATTTTTTTTTCCAGAGGAAGGAAAGGTTTTTGTGACGCGAAATACCTCATGGTCTTTATCACGCGAATAAATCCAGCAAACGCAGCTGGTTGAAACGCCAGGTCTGGGAGTCGAACCTAGGCCACAGAGATTGGGTGCAGCTGTTCTCTTCATTGCGCCATCCCAGCTATAACGATCGGGCTGCGGCGACTCCTTGTGCCACTTAAAGGGTTCCTGTTATTCTGTACTAACGCTGGTGTTTCATTGGTTTGCAGGTTGATATGTATGGGCTTTTGGGCACAATACACTGTCTCTTATTTCTCGATTACATGAAAGTAAGCCAAGACAAAATGGGAAGGTGGAAAACCACAAAACCATTCAAAAGGTATGCTCACTCTCATTTTATCTCTTATAGGCACTCCCTGTCAAAGTTTAGATTACACGATCACTCCCTTTCATTCAAATACTCCAGAAGGAGGAAATTTCTGTCTCCACCATAAAAAAAGAATGTGATAAAAATACACCACGCCTTTTTAGATTTCAAAGCAGAAGTAACCCAAACGTTCGAAAACTGTCTTTGAATGTGTTAAAAATGCTATTATGGATCCGGCAATACGAACGTACGCAACTCTCTGCAGTTCACTTCACCATTCGTAATCTCAAGATACCTTTTGATGGTGGCGATAAAAATCCATGGTTTCAGGGGCATGCTCTCCTTTAAAGAGAGAACTCTATCAAACTGCGTCTTTTCAAATTCAGTGTTTTTTTTTTCTGCACCTGACACTGATCGAAGTTTTCGCGCCCTTCTCTTAATTATCACCGGTCACATGCTTTCTTGCCCAAATCAAGTTTGCCTAGTTAGCTCTGCGCCCTCATCTCGGCTTTTATTCCTCTTGTCCATCTAGCTCGCCTTTTAGTTCATATCGAGGTGTAATATTTCTAATAAACACCTCCCCTATTACTCATTTTCCAGCTCTCTCTACAATGACCAGTTTTCCCGCTTTTTACCCTTATTGCTCATTTTCTTGCGCTTTCCACCAGTTCAGTTTCCCCGCCTTTAACCCTTATTACTGTCTTACGGGGTCTCTTCAAGTGCCACTTTCCCCGGTTTTATCCTATCATTTGAGAACATTCATTTCGTGGGGAATTCTTTTCCTGACGTGTGGTGGCCTCGTCTTTGTTCTGGTTATGAATTCTCTCTTTGAAAAATATCGCAGGTATTGGAATCCAATTTGGGGAAGGCTCTTCGACTCGCTGTTGAACATACCAAGCTGTGAGAAGCAACCATCTCTGAAAGATTTTCGTGAGGAATTTGAACAGTTTTACCTTGCGGATGAAGAAAATTACTCCAGACACAGACGAAGCCACGAGGTGTTCATGTTTTAGGCACACCTTCCTCTTGAAATCCGACTGGCTTCTGAATAAAAGGAAGAACTGTATCATACAGCTTTTTGCTATGTTCGTATTAATAACTATTGTTATTAGCATTAGCATTATTATTATTATTATTATTATTATTATTATTATCATCATCATCATCATCATCATCATCATCATCATCATTAGTGGTATAAGTATTAGAATTAGTACTGATTTCATCATATTTTTTTAAGTTGTAATTCGTAAAACTTTCTGTGGACAAGTTACTCTTTGTGTTGTTTGTTTGTTTGTTTGTTTGTATGTTTTTTGTAAATATTCAGCGGATGCTTTGAGCAACAGTGAGTCGCGTTTTTCTGAAGCATCTCAGCGGGCCAGAGTATTAAACCCTCGGATCTGATTAGCCAATCGCGCATAAGTAACTAGTTCAGCTTTCTACCGTGTGGATCACGGTTCGGAATATTTTTCTGCGCCGTTCGCGGCAAAACAGGAAAAATCAAACCGATGAAAAAAGAAGTTATTTACTGGTCCAGGTCGCTCCACGTGGGAAAAAACTGTGTCCGATGTCTTTTAAAAGTACGACCTCGATCGCACTCAAGACCTTGGGCACAGTTTTTACCCATATGGACCTCCAGCCCGGTTTGATAACTAATGCCTTCGAATCGAAGCGTCTCATGACTGATTGATGGTAACAGGAACAGACTCTCGCTTTCTCGATCACGCCGGTGTCATTTCTGCTGTCATAACAGAATACTCATCCTTAAATTTAAAAGGAGTTTTAAATAAAAGTCCTTCAAAATAAACAAATATTCTTAGAAGACAACCAATAGTAGTATGGCTCGTCTGACTAACCACCATGAAAGTGAGGCTGTAAGATATTTTTGGATGTCACGCAAACCATAGTCACATTATGAAAAAATTCCTGTGTGCATGTGGTAAGTATTTTTAGGCGGGAACTGACTAACCAACATGAAAGCGAGGCTCTAAGAAATTTTTTTTGGGGTATGTCACGTAAACAATAGTCACATGAAAAAAAGTCCTCTGTGCATGTGGTAAGTATTTTTAGGCGGGAACCGACTAACCACCATTAAAGTGAGGCTGTAAGATAGTTTTGGATATGTCACGCAAACAATAGTCATGAAGAAAAAAGGTCCTGTGTGCATGTGGTAAGTATTTTTAGGCGGGAACTGACTAGTCGATTGAAAGCGAGGCTCCAAGAAATTTTTAAAAATGTCACGCAAAAATAGTGTCACACATGAAGAAAAAACGGGAAAACACGTTTTAAGTCTGAAGTGCCTAACCATCACTCAAAATTTTTAATGGGTTCTTCCAAGACGTCTCAATGCAGTCATTGTCGTTACACCACTGAATCTATCTTGTTAATGATGTGGTGTCCAAAATGTAAACATGCAGCTGTATCTGTTTACACACGTGTTTAACTTTATTGAGAAATGAACTAAAGATCCGAGCGTATGGGCACGACTTCGAAGACGTCATCAGTGCTTATCTCAATTGGATGAATCCGATGAAAGATGTCACTGATTTGATCGGACAACTGAAAGCGTTGACAGTTGTCGAATATTCGCCCCGATGGTTACATATTCTCGAGAGAAACAGGAGATAAGCATATGACAACTAACTGTTTACGTGTACAGACATCCGTCAGTATCCGACACCTGTGGGCGCTTACATACAGCTGTATCTTTACACACGGGTTTAACTATATTGAGATGGGAAAAAAGATACATGCGTGTGGGCATGATTTTGAAGATGTCATCAGTGCTTATCTCAATTGGAAGAATCTGATGAAAGATGTCACTGATTTGATCGGACAGCTGGAAGCGTTGACAATTGTCAAATATTCGCCCCGACATGATTTTTAATCCTATAATCCTGAGTTTTTGTCACACAATACCTTGTGTGACAGGCTTAAAACAATAGTTTTTCCTCCGGCGTGGCGATAATAGAACCCAAATAGAATTTGAGCGGGAAAGTTTTTTGTCCCTGTGTGGATAGAACCATCTCTGCGGGAGAGAGAGATGACAGCTGTCTGTTGAGATAAACATGTCGACAGGAGATTATGTCAGATGAATTCTAAATAAGGGATATGACTCCGCCCATTCGTTTGCTATAACAGACTGTGTTATCAACCCCTGTTTTTCATTCACACAGATCTTAAGAAGAGAGGCAGAGCAGAAGAAGAATAAGAAGAAAAGAAAATGGAAGACATAAAGAAGAAGAGTTCTAAGACAACGAGTTCAAGAGCTCATCCGTATAAGAGTAAGAAAGCAGTAGCGAAACTGGCAGCCAAAGACAAATTGAAAGGCACTATTTTTGTGGATGCGTTACCGCCCCAAGAAGATGAGAAGGTCGTGGTGACGAGTGAACATTTCAAGAAACCTGAGGAACCTGCCCCACCTCTGGAAGAAATGAAGTTGCTGATGAACAAGGTGGGCAAGTCTAGTGGTGAGAAGAAGGAGTTGGTGGTGGTGGAAGAAGGAGAGGTCACCCCTGAAGGAACAGGTGATTATCCCTATGCGTCTTTGGACGAGTTGTTGTATAAATGTGGAAGTCAGTTATCCATGTCCCATACACTATACCCAGATAGAAGAATTGAAATCTAAGAAAGAAGATTCCCCTGACGTGTTTCTACGTTGCCAAGAAAGTCCTGCCCCACCTTTTGCGATGTGAAAGATTACAATTATTATTATTATTATGGATGCAGAGAACAGGGGCACAGCTGGTTCACTCTGGATACCATAAGTCGTATGGTGTGTGAATGTGGACTGACTCCTACATTGTCCATGTCCAAGTCAGACAAGGATTATGGAAAGATGTATTTGAGATGTCCTCAGAGGAATTGCAATTTGTTCCAATGGTGGCTTATTATTGTGACAGATGTCTGTTGGGGTAAACATGTGTTGGCGGGAAAATTTGATTATAAGAAGAGATGGGTTGCTGAGTGTTTTTATCAGTAAGGCCCAGGTCGCACTACTGCCCAAACCAAAAATTTTGCGTGACTTCTTTAAAAATTTCTCAGAGCCTCGCTTTCAACCGACTAGTCAGTTCCCGCCTAAAAATACTTACCACGTGCACACAGGACTTTTTTTCCTCATGTGTGACTATTGTTTGCGTGACAAACATAAAAAATTTCTTAAAGCCTCGCTTTCATGGCACTTAGTTAGTTCCCGCCTAAAAATACTTACCACATGCAAACAGGACTTTTTTTTCTTCATATATGACTATTGTTTGCGTGACATACCAAAAAAAATTGCTTAAAGCCTCGCTTTCATGGTGGTTATAATTAGTCAGACGAGCTATACTACTACCAATAATAACAGGTCGGTAGTGCGGGTGTAGAAGTGAGGTGTCTTAGTGGCAGCAAGAATTTGTGGTGTGATAATGTAGGCCAGAGAAGTGATGGAGCCCTCCTACCTGAGGAAATTTTCAAAATCTAATCACGATTTAATGCTATTGCAAACCTTCTCGAGTGAGTTTTTTTTCACCTTCGGGCGATGTTATACCAAGTTTGTTTTTTTTTTCAAATTAAAAAGCAGCACACACACACACGAACACAGTTAAAATTGCTGTGTCGTATAAAACTACTCGAAACCACGCATATTGGTGCCAACGCGTTTGCCAGTTCTTACCCGGGCTCTCCGTCTCCCCTTACCCCTCTCTCTCTCTCTCTCCCCCCCCCCCCTCCTCCCTCCCCATTCCTAACAGCATGATTCACACTCTAGCACTGTGGAGGGTCGATCGCGTTAGTAATAATTTAAGCGAAGTATGAATACCAGTCGGAAATCACTTTATGTGATCCTTCAGAGTACAGGTGGCGAGCCACCCGTTCTTGTTCACAAAAACCGCACAGGTCAACAAGCTGGGCGCAATTTTTAATCTCAACAATTGCAGGGAAATCCATCAATTGAAACGGGTCACTCCCCACGAATTCACCTACATTACCGTTGACAAGCAAGCTCATGAAATCTGTAAGTAGGCTGGAATTCATTCATTGCGCAAAATCTAATCGACTTCGAAATCGAAAATCGACTTTGCAGTGCCTTTGATTTCCTTTTCATAATATTTTAAAAGAAGTATTTGCCGGCTAAACTTTCAGAGTAAATAAATTTAAAAGGTACTTTTGATAACTTGGAAGATATTATCAAATGCAATACATCTTGTAAGCTCAACACATACGTGCGCATCTTGAAATTTAAAATTCTCGTCGTTTGCCACTCGAAGAAGGGAAGGAATTAGAAAGGATGTCAGAAGCATAAACATTGATATAAGCACTGTCAGTTTGTGTCATCCTCCAAGAATCTCAAAACATTTACGCGGATGTTTTTTGCGAAAGTTCAAGATGAGGAGATATTTCTGCGCTTCCTTTAGGCAGGTTTAGGGGTCGGTCTGAGAAAGCTTCGTTACTGTCAGGATTCAGCTTGAAAACATGTTTCTTGGAAGTATTGCATTACTTCTATGGCAGAATTTGTTTCTGGTGCAGGTGGTTTAGTCTTATGACTTCATAAATTATATTGTATCTTGGTGATTAACGCGGAAACGTTTCCTAAAAATGCGACGTTGAGCTCATGCTCAACATCGTCTGTTCTTTATAGAGAAACGTACTTACTTTCTCTATTTTAATCTATCTAACATCTCAGCAGGGGGCTCGTCATCTCAAGCACGTTCGAACAGGCCTAAATTAAGCTCAAATTAATAGGTTAGCAGGTCGCTGTTCCTTGTGATAATTTACAACAAGGTTTCCTCAGGGGTTCACCACTATTGCGGGATCTTCATTTTAGTTCGTTTTAGTTTCATGTTTATTGGTATGTTTATTCGTTGGTTCGCTCGTTAGTTTGCGAAGGGAATGGTCTATCAAAGTAATTAGAGAAGGGTTTCAATGAGGTGATGGCTTTTACGGCTAAAGGTTAAAATTTTGGCCAATTTACAGCTAAAGGTTAATTTCTTTTCTTTGTGATTAGAAGAATAAATTGTTAAGGTTAACCCTTTTTACTACAAACGGTTAAAGTTTTTCAATTTCTTTGCCTAGCGGCTAATTTTTTTTGCTGTTTTACGGCTAACGGCTAATCCCATTGAGATTCTCTTTGCGCGATTTTCAATTGAGTATCAAAAATGATCCTGGAGTGTTTTGGTTTGGCTTTACTTCGCTCTATGATTGGTCCAGAAAACTCGCACCATTATCTCAACCAATCAAATCCAAAACAGTGACCAATCCCAACTTGGTCACTCGCGTTTTCCCGCGCTTCAAGCAGGTTGCCTTTGTTTACTTTGGGTTCTCATCGGTTAATGATGATGTCTACGTGTGTTGTGATTGGTTGTTGAGATTAGTTTGGTTTCGATTTTTCGACACTCAATCGAAAACTGTTCTAAGTTCTGAATAATTCTGATTGAAATAGCTCGTATCAATTTTCCTAAAACAACGGCGCCAAAAAGATAGTGAAACAAAACGCCAGGAGGCGCTAACGTGGGATTTGTTAGTCTTACCTTCATCCCCCCCTGTTATACGTGAAAATAATAAATTTCATATTCACTCAGTACCAGCCTTTTAAGCCGCCCTTCTTTTGGCCACGGTCACGCAAGCTTTTCTCATAACAAGTGAGAGGAGGTTAAATCAGTTTACGATTGTGTAAGATGTTCCTTACTCTAGAGCAAGAATCATGGATGATCAGCTACCTGCACTGTTCCGTGATTCCAGCGCAAAATCCACTTATCAAAGTATAGGAGTGAAATCGAAAACACAAGAAAAAAAGACCACAAAACCAGATATTGTACGCTGTCACCCATTCATTTAGTGACCTCTACCAACAGTGCTTCACTTTAGTTAGGAGCGCAAGCACGTGGCTGATTACCATAGGAGACTTCGACGACGACGAAACTCAATCGAATTTTTGCCGTGGTCTGCCTGTGGCATCTCACGTAATTAGGCCGGAAATATTGATTAATTATGAATTCAGCTGAAAATAGCTCTAAGACCTAGACATAAATTTCTATTTTCTTATTCATACTGTCTGCCTTTTCTTTTGCTATTTAGAGAGGCATTTGACGGGACTGATTCTGGATCACCCTTGACACTCTCTTTGCATGGCAAAACCTCGAAGAGTCCCTGGAATTTTGGGCCTCATTGCCTTAGGTATCACAGCATGCATCGCCATAAGGGCCCTTTGTAAGTATTCTGGCCTGGTTGCTTGTCAACCCCCAACAGAAACTAGAAAGGGAAAGACAAACATTTTGATTATTTCAAATGCAAGATCAGGATCATCGTATCTTGGGCAAATTTTCAATCATCACCCGCAGGTCTTTTATATCTATGAACCTTTGATAACATTTCAAGTGACATCGGTGCGTAACTCTTCACTCTACGAACAGACGGCACTGGGCCTCCTACGCGACATTTTCAACTGCAGATTTAAGCAGCAAACAGAGTTTTTATCTTTCATGTCGCATATGCAGCTCAATCGCTTTTCAAGCCACGCCTTTACCTCGCCCTATTGTAAAAACATAACCAACGCGAAGGATAATCGAATTACTATTTATTGCAAAGACTTGGATCCCCTCATAACTTCTTTGTCCTGCTCGCTTCATAGCCACACAGTGGTGAAAGTTCTCGCTCATAGATTGCCATTTCTAGACGTTGATCGTCTTCAACGTTTATTGGCTCGCGATCGAGATAATTTAAAAATCATTCACCTGATGCGAGATCCAAGAGCTGTCATCGCTTCTATGGATCGTGTCGGCTGGGGTTTGGAAACTTCAGCAGTGAAAATGGCTACGACAAACTTTTCTCATTTTACCAATCTTGTGCAAAAGTTCTGTTCTAATTCGATAAGAACGCTGCGATTGGCTCTACTGGCTGAGAGTAAATTCCCAGATCGCTATAAACTTGTCAGATACGAGGATCTGGTAAAATTACCATTAAATGTTTCTCAAGGACTATTTGATTTTACCGGCATTCCAATGTCGGATCAAGTCATGAACTATCTAAACAGTGATACACAATCACGTGACAGTGGGGCCAATCACGCGTATGGAACACTTAGGAAAAATGCGTCTTTGTTGATAGACGCTTGGAGAAATCAATTCAGTATTGAAGCCGTACGAATGGTGGAGTCACAATGTTGGCCAGTTTTGGAAATACTTCGGTACACACCTATCCATAGCCCGGTTCTGCTAGGCACGTGACAGGCACGTGCAAAAAGTCGACTACGCACGCGATCTTGGTTACAAATCCAAAGGGAGAACACAATAGGCAAATAACTCGTCCCACCCCTCCCCCTTCAATCGCCTCTGCAGTCGTTTTTTCATCTTTCGGCCTAGGCGTTTAGGGTTAACAGTGACCGGGAAAGTAGATTGAGACAGGTTTCCTGGCAGTAAGGCAAAAACAAAAAGCGGGTGTGCATGAAATGATGGGAAGGTCTCATGTCCTCATCATTTCCCATGACAACTTCCAAGCATTATTTGCTCATCATCTGTTTTCCTCATCCCCACTGACTGAGAGTCTGGAACAGGCTACCAGTGACAGAGATGTGAATTTCCCAGAAAGCAATTTTGCTTTGAAAATACCACAGAAAACAAGAAATATCAGACACTGGAAGGGCAACATTTGTGGCAAAGAAAGACAAAATGCCTTAAATAAAAAAGAATGCCTTAAGCCAAAAAGAATCAGTTTCAAACGTTAGTACAATATTATTTCAAACAAGGTTACCAAGTCTCAAGTCATACTATGGTTTCAAGACAACATTTAATACCAGATGATAAAAGAACAAATGAATTTTTTACAACAAAGTGCATAAATCAACAGTCACTGGATGTAGTTGGTTACATGAACTCTACCTGGCCAATTAGGGAACAACTAATTCACCAACACCATTAGCAATTGATGTCTAGCTTGGCTTCTTTTGTTCTTTGACCATCATGATCTAAAAATAAACAAACAAGAATTAAAGCTATCACAACAGTTCTAAAAAGTAATGAATGCAGGTCTCACTGTACAGCAAGTTTGCCATGGGAGGGGAGGAAAGGGGGGGGGGGAATTAAGAAAGGCTTAACCCTTCAACCCCTGAAGGTAACTTGCATCTAATTTCTCCCAAAGGTATCACTGCTAAATCAAACATTATGCTCATGAGAATTAAAGAAATGACCACAAACTTAAACAGCTCATGATTTTTAGTTCAATACTCCTTGTCGGTGACATAAACCAATTGTAGAGTTGCTTGTTTTCCTGTGAAGTTCACTAGCATAGAAATTCCAGTTACAGGACACTTACAAGGCAGAAGCCTGTGGCAACAGATTTTAAGTTTTCCTTTCACTACATATCTGTATATCGGACTCTAAATATTTTTATGGAACTTACTGTGGTCTTCTCTTTCTCGTTTCAATTCAACACCTCTTCTTTTAATATCAGCAAATGCAACAGATTCTGGTAACTTGAATGACACACAAACCATAGCCTTTTTTGGTGCAACATCACGTACACAGTGAACGCTGTATTCACTCTTAAGGCTAATTCCCAAATTCTTTTCCACTTGCTGCTTGGCATCATCTCCAGGAGACTGGGACTTGGAGAAGCAATAACAATGAATCATTGGGAGCACTAATTGTTTGTGTGAAGTGTAGAGACCATGGAAAACATCAAGAAACTCAACTGCACTAGCAGGTAGATTCATGACAACATGTGTAAAGGGTCTGCTGTAACTTCCTTGAATGCTTTGATCAGTAATTGACGATTCTAATAATGATGATGATGAAGACAGCTGAACCATTTTTCTCACAAAGTCCCTCCCATCCAAATTAAAAGCATGAATTTTATCCTTCACATGATTGATTTTTGCATTTTTTAATAAAGCCTCATAGGATGCAGGATTCAAGTCATTGGCATAAATAATGCATCCTTTCTTTGCCGCAGGAATAGCAAATGGACCAACTCCTGCAAACATGTCACACACAACATCACCTGAATCAAATGATTCAACAAGACGCCTGTGCTCTGTTTGAAGGCGAGAATTCCAATAAACTTTGGAAAAGTCAAACTCAAAAATACAGCCATCTTGTTTCACAGAGGTGTAGAAGTTGCTCTCCCCAGCTAACACTTCCATCTTGAAGAAGCGGAAAGTATCATGGATGGTGTTTGTTTTGTTCACAATAGTTTTGATCTGAGGAGAGTTCTTGTCTAATATCACTTGCCCTGTCAAAAATAAAGAGAAAACCAAAATGAACTATCAATTAAAAGATGCAGAGCTCTCAAGTCTCACACATTGAGCACAAGACTCACACTAATGAAATCAATCTTACACTTTAATGCTGAAGCTACTCTTTCTCACACATTTCAGGTTTTCTGATTAAACTGTTGAGTTTGAGATGGCAAACTACTATTTAGCAAACCCTTTAACCCTTTAACTCTCAGAAGTGATTAACATGTAACTTCTCCCTTAAGTATCCATAAATTATTCAGCAAACAGGTAATGAGAATATTCAAACTTATCAGGTACAAGATATTATCTTGATCAAACACCAAAAAGAATTGGTATTAGATCAATATAACTTCTACCTGATAAGTTTGAGTGTTCTCATTACCTGTTTATTAGATAGTGTATGGATAATTTATGGAGAAGTTACACCCTTATCACTTCTGGGAGTCAAAGGGTTAAGTACCACTAAAATTAATTTACCTTCTAAATATAATTTAATCTTTGTTCCCTTTGCACTTGCACCCAACACTTTCCAACAATAGGGGTGATTACTAGGTTAGTTCTGTGAAAGTTCATATGAGAAGATTGCAAGGTCTATGAATACCTACCACAAGCTCGACATTCATAGAGAGGTGCATCATTCGTAAAATCCCTCTCCTCCAAAAAAATGTATACATGAAGAAAAAAAAGATGATCATCACCTACCGATTAGTGATTTGAACTCTAATTGCGAATCTCGTAAATTCAAGTGTGCTATGTGACCGATTGTCTCGAAGGATGAAGGTATTTCATCAATCTCATCCGGTAATATGGCTCTTAAAACTTGCTCTGATGTCCAATGTTCGTAGCCAAGTACCAAATCGTAAGTCGTTTCTTCTGCTCCCTGATTTTGAGCGAATTCTCGATCCTCTTCTCCCAAGGTTTTCAACGAATTCATTGGATGTAGAAGGAGAATCTTTCTACTTGTTTCACTCACATCTGGGACAATGTTTCTCATACGAGGTTGGTTCAAAAGGCATTTGTTTAGACGTTTTAAAAATAGTGAACACTTTTTGGCTCCGATTCGAAGAGCTGGAAGGGTGATGGTAGTTCTCAAAGCCTCTCTATCCAAGATCTTCATTCCTTTCACAGTACTTGGAGGACTAAAATATCTTGATAATTTCTCCATGATCGCTTTATTGAGAGAGAAATTTGACGGAGTTTTCAGCGGTTTCTGTTTATCCTGGAGTACGGTCATGTAAGAACATCTCACAACTTTGTCATCTTGCTTTTGAGGCGGAAATGAAGGAACGCTAAAATGTCCTGAATTATTTTTCCTTTGCTATGGCGGCCGATGTCCTGCAACGTATCCATCCCGAAATTGCAAAATTTGCCGAAGCCGTGCTTAATAATGGAGGTATTGGAGTTTGCGGTGAACTGCTGAAGATTGTGGAGCCCAAGTCAAGGTACTCGATTAGATTTTCAATTTACGTCAAGCAACATTTTGACGAATTTCACCCATGAAATTCAGGGTTAGTCATGGTTCTTATTGGTCAACTACGTAGCAGTGTTTTTAAGGAGTATTTTCAATCCCAATCTAAAGCTGTAATTGTTATTGGACTTCATCATTTTTTCTGTCTTGTTTGTGTTCGATAGTTTGTCTTTCATTAACCCTCGTATTAAAACAAGATCCTGCGATCGATTCAAGGTTGTGGTTCCATATGCTGGTAGAACTCTAAAATGTAAGTAAACAGCAACTTAGGTGTGCACTTTTTTAGTCATTTAGTCATGTTTTAATTGCTTTTTTATTTCCTAGGAATTGAATACATTTTGACTGAATGTGTCATAAACTCCGTGTATGAGTTGCCTTTCGATTTGATTTTTTATATTACCTGTTTGTTTTATTGTTGTTGTTTATTTTTTGCAGGGGAGGTAATATTTAACCAGATGCAACCAGATTTTCCACCAGATTTTATATTTGGACCACAAGATCAGGAATTTGTACCAAATATTGATAAAATGGAGGTATGGGCAAGGTGAAAAATCAGAAATTCTCAAATTGGCACTTCCCATCAAATAAGCAATTTTTACATCCAACTGGGAGCTGCCGCTACTTAATGCTTAGGGTTAAGTGAGTGGCTGGACTTGGGGTCAAAAAGTCTGGGTGCCAGACCTGGCTGAGTCAATGTGTTGTGTTCTTGGGAACTTTTTTCTCACAGTGCTTCTCTCCACCCAGGAGTATAAATGGGTACTGGCAATATGTCAAGGTTGCCTGATGAAGTGCTTGGGGGGTAATCTTGGGATAGACTGGCATCCCATTGGGGGTGGGGAGGGTGGGTAGTAAGACTCCTAGTTGCTTTATGCCAAGGAAACCCAGATAAGGTCCAGCTGAATGGCCAACATGGCTTGAGTACAGACTTTGATAGCCATACTAAATTATGTCTCTTATTAAAATGACAAATGCTATTTTCATTTACCAACTGCGACTTCTGAGGATGCATGATGTTTTAATCTGGCTTCCAAGGTGAAGGTGGTACCATTGATAAGGCAAGGCTGGAGTGTTCATTTTGAAAACATGGTTATCAAGATCTCAGTCATAATGTCTGAGTCAGGTCTTGGTAATGGGGCTAGCTTGCCTTCTCAATGGTTTCTGAAGCCTGGCAAGGCAAGAAATTGGAAATTGAGACAGACTGGTTGACCTTGTTACTACTCTCTAAAAGTATGCTTTTTTTAATCATTTTTACTCCATAGTCTCTTGAGAACTGGGACTGTAATAATCCTGAAAGCTTAGTAAATCTGATAAAAGAACTGATCAGGGAGTACAAAGAACATCAAAGAGAACAAGTGGAGAAAATCCCGAGAATCCACTTTGAATACACCACACTTGCAGCTGACACCAATTATCCTGAATTCGAAGTACATGTTTTAAAAGGGCAACAGGTGAGGTGAAGGTTTGTGTATGCAAGCTACAGAAAGTCACACCCTTGAACAAGAGCTCCCTAGTAACGAGAAGTGGAATGGGTCACAAACTATACAGATTGATTTTGATAACAGGTTAAAATGGTAATTGACTAAAATCACATTTGAAAATTATCATAATACTTGTTAAAATGCAACTGGGTTCTGATGATTCGTTTCTTTTCTCAGAAGACAGACTCTGTTGTCAATTTTATGATAAAGCTGCCAGTTGATCTCACTGGAATCCCGCAATTTATTATAAGGGTAAGATTGTTGCGTTTTATTTTTGATTCCTGAGAAACAGAGCTGAAAAACAACTATTAGACTAAGTACTGGTGTGATATCTTTAATAATTTTGCTTATGTCACAAAAATTGAAATTTACCATAATAACTTATGATATGAAAAAGGTTTTACTGATCATTGTGATGATCCATATTTAATTCTTTGTTTGTCAGGACTGTCCAGGTGAAGACATGGCATGCTTGTTTGTTTCTTATGCATCTCTTAATGGAGAGAATGTTACACCAACACTTTTGTTATCACCCCGTGTAGAAAGGTGAGGTTTTTGCGCAGAAATGGCCACTAAATATGAAAGATATAACAAACTTCAATATGCATCTTCATTAATTACTTGGAATACATATGTGTAAAAAGGTTCAGGCTGCTGTAGTCACATATTTAGTAAATCTAAAGGCAAGTTTTTAAAAGTAAATTCACTCCATGGAATCGTCAGCGTAGTAAAATCATCAGTTTTATGTGTAATACTTTTCATAACAGATGAAATTTGTATTTTTTTTTGGATATTATACTTTTACAGTCAATTCATTCAAACTCATACTTATTTTACAGAGCATTTGGTGGGACCAGCAATCTTCGTATTCCTCATTGGTTGGGGGTGAATGGCTGCCTTCTGGAATACCTACCTCTTATCCAGGAACTCTTTGCACAAAAGGTGAGGTTGAAAGTGGTATCAAAAGTTACCTCTCAGGGCTCTAAGCTCAGACTTTCTCAAGGTCACAGTGTTATGGCCTTAACCCTTTACTCCTTAACATCAGTATGGATATTCTCCATAACACTCCTTACATTTCTTAGGGTTCTGACCAGGGAGAATTTGTTCATCAATCAAGAGCTTCTTTAGTTGGTGATCATCTCCTTTATTCTCATGACTTAAATGTTTGATTCAGGGGAGATGTTGTGAGGAGAAATTAGATGTTAGTCACTCTAAGGGGTTAAAGGGTTAAATTATAAACAATAAAAATTTTAAAAAAATGCAATAAAAAAAGTGGACAAGGGAAGTCAATGCAATATTTTGTGACATGCTATATACCCTTGTAAGTCTGAGTTGAAGTAACTGTGAGCTGCCAGAATAATGCGCAAAGGAAAAACTCAAACTGTGAAAACCTCAAAGTTAGCCAAGAATTTTCCTCACCTATTATTAATATTTGCATCACTCAGGAGGATGAGTTTACTTTTTAATTGTGTGATTAATCTCTGAGGTTACTGTTAGAACATGTTAACCCCTAAGAGTGACTAATATCTAATCTCTCCTCACAATATAACCCCTGAATCTAACATCAAGGTCACGAGAATTTAGGAGATGATCACCAACTAAAGACACTCCTGATGTTTAAACAAATTCTTCTTGTAGGCGCCTCAGGAAATGTATAGAGAACAGTATGGAGAATATGCATACTGATGTTAGGGTGTTAATATATAATTACATTTTGAAAGGTGGAGCAAGTTTGTCAGGCATTCCACAAAAGAAGGGAATATGTTGCAGCTTTCCTTAGTGCATTTGGAAGGTAAGACAAATGTAGCTTACTTTAGAGTAAGTCTTGTTAATAGGATATGACTTTTTAGGTTGTATATATATGTTATTTACCAGACAGGAGGTCTGTATGGGAAAAAACTGTGCCTGTCCTCTTGATTACAGTTAAAGGCCAAGGGTCACCCTCAAGACCAGGGGAACAGTTTTTCTCCCATATGGACTAATCTACCCCCTACTAATTTAATTTTCCCTTTATTGCCACAAATGGTATGTACAAATTCTGGACCATGGTCTGTGGTGGAAAAAGTTGGATTACTTATGGGCTCATGATCAGGATTCTGGCTCACTGATATGCTTCAGAATAAAACAAAGGGTAGCATGTTATAATATCTAGAGACAATTTTTTTTTTGGTAGTTCAGTGCTTGAGTATGATGCTGAGGGATTCATGAAGCTCTCCTTGCTGTTCAAAGTACAAGGATTCTTTTGTATTGTTCACAGTAAGTGCTATTTCTGGTAGAAGTATAAAATCGAAATTAAACGACACATCTTCCATTTTGACACAAAGAAGTGAGACATACTGAATAGAAATCAGTCCGGCACTTACAATGGGAATTGGCCAAAGGGTGCATTTTGATTGAGTGATGTATGGAGTGAGTGAGGATTAAATATTATCACCACTCGCTTCATTTTTCTTTTCAGTTGAATTAGACAAGAACTTTCCCCAAGAAGCGCCACTATTTTACCTCCAGTCGATTTACCACGAAAAAAATAACCAGCCGTACGAAAAACTGGAAGCGGGTTACCCCTACAGTCCACGGTGGTCTGGGGACGAGATGGCGGAAAGAGCTAGGTATTCTTGTCTCCCTTACTTACATACTGTTCAAATGAACAGATAGTGTGATATGCCCAGAAAGGACTGAGGCCTCATTCACGGAGAAAGAAAACACTCAACGAATAATAGAACGGATCTTAGCTTTAAACCAACCTATTTTGTTTCGTTTCCTGATATTTTCCATGCCTTACTTTTAAACCAATAATATCACGATTTTAAATGTTAATATGGTAAAGATTGAAAAAGTTAAAGTAAGCGAAAAAAAACAGCTCCTCGCGGCGGCAATCTACCAAAGCTTTCAAGAAACGGGCCATTGGTCTCTTTGGAACAATGTGACTGGTATTTCATGAATTGCCTAGGGACGGGTCATTAATAGGAGTACATTATAGACTTGTTACTTAAGTGTTAGGTGTTTCGATGGAGAATGATTATCGAAGCCGACTATGGTGTCCGACTGAGTTAAATTCATGACATGAATGAGATTATTGTAAGATCTTACCCTCTTTGGGGAACCTTTCTAAAGTACATTTTTTTCTTTTTCAGAGCTTTCCTGTTGGAAAAGATACCAGCTTTTAAGGACGCTTCATTAAGTAACGCCAAATTTTAACCTTAACACAATACAAAAGTCAAGGAGTTTTTGTGGAGCGATCGTTCTAAGATTCAGGCCACTATGGCGAAATGTTGCTGAGTCGGGATTTATGAAGAAACTCTCCTCAGTCACTGAACGAACTCATCAAGTGGCTCATACAAAAGCGTTAGATAGTAATCGTGGATCAGATCACTCTCGACGGGCTTGATGATTGTTGGAGCGGAATAAAAAGAAGTGTGCAAGCATGCCCTCATTATAAGCGCTCCAGAACGTGCGTTTCTCCGCCCGCCGGGAAGATTTGAGACGAGTTGGAAAGGGTTTTCCGGGGGTCTGGCACAAATAATTAGTGCCAGTCCCCTTACAGACCTCTCACCGGCGCGCGTTGCTCAAGGGCTTTAAGTGCTTATATTTCCGAGCGGCCGAAGAAATGCACGTGCCGAAACGCTTGTAACGAGGGCCTGGTCACGAGATGATTTATATAGGGGACTTCAAATAAGATTCTCTTTTGACATTTTCTCCCTAAACAGAGACGCATGTAGTAAGTCTCGCTTTGTTTGGTTCTTTTTTGTTTGTTTGTTGTGTTTGTTTGTCTGTGCGTTTGTTTTGTTTGTAAAGAGATAAACTAAATTGAAATACATGCAAACGTTTAATTGGTCATGAACCACGATTAATTTCCCCTTTGGTCACATTGCTCACTTTCTCAAAAAGGACCAACATATGCTGCCATGCAGTATCAATATTTCTCATGTCATTCCGTACTTTCTGAGAGTATAAACGGCTTGCTTCTAATCATAAACATCGAAGAAGAACGAGTAAAGAATTAAAGATGCCCTCACCAACATAAACAAGTTTATTTCTCCCGCGTTTCCCCTTCCCCTCAAAAACAGATCAGTTTAGTTTTCTTACGTCTCCTCTTCCCTGAAAAACTGATGAGTTTAATTTATCACACGTTTCCCCTCCCCTCCAAAATTGAGATTAGTTTCTCGCGTCCCCCTTCTCCTGAAAAACTGATGAGTTTAGCTTTCACACGTTTCCCCTCCCCTCAAAAACTGAGATTAGTTTCTCGCGTCCCCCTTCCCCTCAAAAACTGATGAGTTTAGTTTGCCTGCGTCTCTCCTACCCCAAAAAACGGATGAGGTTAGTTTTCCCGCGTTTCCCCTCCCCTCAAAAACAGATGAGTTTAGTTTTCCTGGGTCTCCCATTCACTCCAAAATTGAAGGCAAATCTCCACAGAGATCCTTACAGCGCCCGATTGGTTGTTACTTTCGCACGAAAATTCAACTTAAAGAGACACTTGACCCAGGCACCCACATTAACGTGATCAGTGGCTGATTTTTGTTTTTTTGGTTTTTTCGGTTTCATATCACGTTTGTCTGAGTAGTAACGCCCTCTGACTGAAAATCCAAAGGTATTTATGCAAATCCAAGTCACGTGTTAATTCAAGAATTTGCTGTGGTTGGAAATTTTCCTTCTTAACAGCACAAGTGGATTTCCCCAACTCCTCAGCATGGCATTAATTAACGTATATTCCTGGCCAATGAACAGTAACGAACATACTTTTAATGTCAGCCTTTATTCCTACTTCAAACTTAATTAACAATAAGAAAATCTGAATAAAATCTAGTTGAAATAAATGATTTTACTATCGATCCGTTGAACCCAATGAATACTCCAAATCTGCGTGACTAATCGACTCGCGTCTAATAAATTAATAAATTCAAACACTAATAAATACTTCTATCAAAAATATGTTCCACTATTTTGATTTAATCAATCGCCTAATAAAAATATGAGAACAATTTCATTCCCATGGAACAGACTAGTACTATTGCAAGAAAACTGTCCATCAAAATTTTTGAAGAAAATAGAAAAACCCATAAAACCTCTGTCATTTTTCGCTACGTGATTATCTCTGAACAACAAAACGTCTAAGCTTGAACGAACCAAAGCCCAATAAGTAACGCTACCGGCAGGTGATTTCCATCAATTCGACTTTATCTTTCTTCTGTCAATTTGGTCTAATACCTGAACTGACGTCAATTACGATTAACAGAAAGAAATATGACATGAAAAGCCTTCTGTTTTGTCTTAAGATATGAGAACTTGTTGGTCTATTGGTTAATATACTAAGAGGAGCCACACCTTGGAATAAAAAAATCGCCTCTGCTTCGGCCTCCGGTGGAAAAGAAAACTATGATTTAAAGTTTCATTCATATCTATGCTGTTCTTAGCTTCACTTTTGCTAGAAAGCAAAACGTTAACAAACACTCAAAGTTCTTCGACTATTCGACAAAGCTTTATCCTAATATTTGCATCTCCATTCATTATTCCTGTTTTTTATGCATGCAGTAACATGTAGAAAGAAAAGTCGGCGTACAACGCCTCGTCAGTCTTTTTTATTCCATGTCAGGATCTGTTAAAAGCGCAGAGGTCTATACCTCACTTGTCGTCGACCCTTTGTTGTCGGACGGGCGATCTGTCAATTAAACAAACGATATGTTATTCATTCCTATACAGACGAAATAAAAAATTGTGATTCATTGGATTTGTCTGAGCCTTTACCCTCCCAAGATCTGATTGTTAATTATCACCTCTAACTGCTACATATTTCCTTGTAAATTACTTACGAGAATTTAGAGTTAGATCAAGTTACATGTTAATCACTTCTGGGAGTTAAAAGGTTAAGATGTAAGTCAAAAGATTATTTTTACCTAAGTTTATTTTTTTTAACACTGGCACGTTGTTTTACATTACAGATATAAATTAAAAAAATGAAATAATTAGGGTCGTAACGCGATGAAGCCGATGTTTTCAAGGTGTCTGATTAACCAATGGAAGCAAGTCAACTGTGTGTTGAGAAGCTAAATACTTTAAGACGAAATCGAATGTCGTTTGTGATACTATGTAGCCTCTTTCGACTTCGGATCGAGCCAAAGATACTAATTTGTTAAAACGCTTGTAGAATCTTTCAGATTTCTGCTAAGTTATGCAAATTATGGCAATTGATATTTAAACATCACCGGAATAACTCGATTTTATTCCAAAAGGAAAGAAAAATAATAATTAAGAAAATGAAGCAACATGCAGCCGTTTCGAAAATGGGTATTTCAGTATTATCAGTTGAGTTAATAACGTAAGTTGACCACGGTAAAGAGTTTCAAAGCAGACTTTTCGAGCGTTCGCCCTCGTCTGAGCAAACGACATTCGCTCTAACAAAGGGCAAACGCTCGAAACGTCAGCTTTAAAACTTTCTACGGTGGCCAATTTACGTTATCAACTCAGTTGATAATACTTAATTACCCTGTTACACTCTCCGACCGACGCAACACCAAAGTTTCTTAAGAAACTTACCCTTTTACCCGTTTCAAAAGTGGCCTGTTTATACTCAAGACAGCGCTATACTGTAGAGTCCAACCACTCGAGGTAGGTGGGGAGAAGGGGAGAAGGGGGAGGGGGAAGAGGGGGAGAGGGGGAGAGGGGGAGAGGGGGAGAGGGGGAGAGGGCGAGAGGGGGAGAGGGGGAGAGGGGGAGAGGGGGAGAGGGGAACAGGGGGAGAGGGGAACAGGGGGAGAGGGGCAGAGGGGAACAGGGGGAGAGGGGAAGAAGGGGGAGAGCAGAACAGGGGGAGAGCAGAACAGGGGGAGAGGGGGAGAGGGGAACAGGGGGAGAGGGGCAGAGGGGCAGAGGGGCAGAGGGGCAGAGGGGAACAGGGGGAAAGGGGAAGGGGGAGAGCAGGACAGGGGGAGAGCAGGACAGGGGGAGAGCAGGACAGGGGGAGAGCAGGACAGGGGGAGAGCAGGACAGGGGGAGAGCAGGACAGGGGGAGAGGGGGAGAGGGGGAGAGGGGGAAAGGTCATTGGCTTTTGGGAACTCTTGGGAATTTTCAGCTGCCTTGTTGAGGTCAGGTAAAAGGTTCTGCCCCGCTTCCTTAAGATGGCCAATGATTAGCAATAACATTGTGGTATGTTACACTCAACACAGCGGTCAAACATCTCTGCACATTTGTGAGCGTTGTAGTAACCAGGGCGTGGCTTGGTGGCATGCTTTCAGGCTATCAAAACCAAGTTGTCTATTTAAACTGATTATTAAACAAGCTTTGAGCGTATTCCCACATGCACAAACGTTTGACCACTGTGTAGGCAGTGTTCAGGAGATCTAAATTAAGCCCAGTCTATACTCCAGTGGATGGTTGTTTGTCTGTAGTTGACGTGGTCATAAGTCTGCTAGGCCCAGATACATGCACAATTCATGGCTCTGTCAATCCCAGACCTCTCCTCATACTGCCTGCATTCAAATGGGAAAAAACACGAGCAGCCCTGGAGCTCCAAGGGCAGAGGGTAACAGTGCACATGAAAAAGTGTGGCTTAAATTGTTTGCTTTCACCCCATGTCCTCGCAAGGCTCAAGCTTTACTACTTTAACTACCATGAGGGATCAAGAAAAGTATAATTCTCCTCACAATAATGCATATCTGTCTCCTCATAATATCTAAACAACATCAGGTAGGAAAGTGATGAGATTAAATAAAAATGTCAATAGGGGGAATATTAGTTAATCCAATACCAAATTCTCTGAACTAGCATTATAAGAACTGTATGGCACACAGTACAGAGAATTCCTAATGAGATCTGGGAGTGAAAAGGCTAGTGAAACAAAAGCCTGCTTCCACAAATACCCCAACTCCAATCTATTGTTGAGCTTGATTTATCTCAATGGACTTGGAAAAAAAATGGACAAATGCCTAACATACAAGTCTAAAAGAATTTCAATGTGTCTCCCTTGAAGACTGAGAAGTTGACAGCTGGGAAAAATTTTGACAATTTTGTAAATCAATGCTGTCTTGTATTAGCAATCAATGGCATGCACAGCAAGAAGTAAACATTTATGAAATATTATTTTCGCTTGTTTTTATTACTATTGTAATTAATATCATCCAGCATCATCATCATTATCAATAGGATCATCATTAGATAGCAAAATCAATTTTCTGTTATGTATTAACTATACATCTACAGTTCCAAATATCCAGTCTACAGTTCCAAATATGAAGAACATGAAATGTTGTTCCATTCAGAGAAAGGAGAAGTTACAGGTTAATCACTTCTGGGAGCTACAGGCTTAACCCTTTAAACCCTACAATTGACTAACATCAAATTTCTCCTTACAATATCACCCCTGAATCACACATTAAGGTCATGAGAATGAAGGAAATGATCAACTAAAGAATCTCTTGATTGCGAAATGAATTCTCTTTGTTAGCTCAGAAATGTATTAAGAGAACACTAAGGAGAATATGTATTCTGATATTAGGGTGCAAAGGGTTAAGCAATAGATATGGCAATGGACAGAATGATTATTCATCTTGGGTGATTTTTCTGTTCCACAATGGAACACAATTTTGTACTTTGTTACAGAAAGAACTCAATTGGTATAATTTTTTCTTGTTTTTTACAGGACTGAAAAAGATTGGGACAACTTTCTTATATTAAAACATGTATTTTTTTTTTTTTTGTATTTTTCCTTTCAATATCACCCCTGAATCACACATTAAGGTCATGAGAATAAAGGAAATGATCACCAATGAAAGAAGTGATTGATTGGTAAACAAATTCTCCTTGTCAGCACTTTAGGAAATGTATAAAGAGCAGTATGGAGAATATGCATCCTAATGTTAGGGTGTAAAGGGTAAAGCCTATTAAACAACGAGGTAACTTTTAACTCAACAAAATGTTCCACTCAATTCATAAGAATTTGTTACACCTGCTTCAAACTCAATATATGATGCTGTAGCTTCCAACATCACAATTGTAATTCTATCTTACACTTCTCAATTTTCTTTGTAGACCAGAGTTATTAATGAATTTTGTATCATATCAAAGCAACACCTTAAGCTGATGAGTTGGTCAATTCCTATTTCATGCTGATAATAGAAATACTCAAGATTGTAGAATGAAGATACATGTGAATAACTTTTGAGAGCTGACGCTTGTAGTATGCCAATTATAGCCTACAGAAAAGGCATCATTTTTTTACATATTCAGGCAAATGGACATCAGTGCATAGTAGAAGTCACGCACAATTCATTTCTATGGCATTCTACTCTTGCATGTGACTTTCTCACCCCACCCCCCTCTCCCTACTTTTGTCTCACAATCGCCTCCTTGTGGAAGAATGATGCCTGTTTTGCAAGCTACCAGTGAAGACAATCTATGCATATTTTCTAGCAGGAATCACTCCCAATGATAAGAATTAAATTGTCTAAAGTTTTTGCTGCCAAGATTTTGAGACATATGATCAAGATGGAACTTCAGTTGGTAAAATTTCTTCCACTTTGGGTAGGCTAAGCCCTCTACATCTAAATAATAGCAGCCAAAATGTTGAAAAATTCATGTTGAGAAAACCTTTAACCCCTTAACTTCCTAGATCTGATTGTTAATTCTCCCCCTGGCTACTTCCTAGGAAGTAACACAGTTATGAGTCAGAATTTAGTGAGAGATCAAGATAACAGCTTCTACCTGACAAGTTTGAGTATTCTCATTACTAATGCTTTCTGGATTATGTATGGATATTATAGGGAGAAGTTACTTGTTAATCACCTCTAGGAGTTAAAAGGTTTGCTTAATTTACTGCTGTGTTAGCTTAAACATAGGAAATGTGTGCATACTCTGAGTCAAATGCGGTTTCTGCGATATTTTCCTCCATTGGGGTCTTTGTCATTATTCCAATAAGATTGTCATGCTTACCTATGGACTCACCATCATGTTTTGGCAAAAACATCTTCTCTGTACTTCCTGTTATTTCATGGTTTGCAGATCTTTTACTTTTCCAGTACAAGTTTTCCACATAGTAGTAAATCTCCACTTTCCTGGTGACATAAATCAACAGATATGCACTCATGAACAGGGCAAACGAAGAAAGCATGTGCCAGATGTCATGGTAATCAAAGAAGTCCCACAAGACGCATTCTTCATTGCGAGAACGTGAGAAGCTTGGAGTAGAGGTTTTCTTTGTGGTGGACTTGATTTTGAAAAAATACATGGCAAAAACCCAGAAGAAGAAATTCACAATCATGAATAGCAAACGATGCCAGTTGCTCCAAAGGATCTCAAAAATGCGGCTCAGGCTGCAAAGCTGTTTCATTCCACTGCGGAAATTTCCACCTTCACTTCTATGCCTCTTAAAAGACACAGCTGCATCAAAGCTCATCAAGCCGATGATAGTCAGAGCCACTGCAGCCACACACGAAAACAAGAAAAACTGAGACCAATCATCTCTCTGTTTAAAACCAATAATCAGCAAACAGAGTGGAAATATAATTATCCAGGTCCACTTCACAAAAGCTTCCACTGACCAGCATTTCTCATCGCTGCTACAATTCTTCCACCTGCATGGCACACCAACTTTCTGGAAGGTCCAAATATACATCACCACCAACCAAATGACCAAAGCAATCCAGTAGGCAACTTCAAAAAATTGTGGAAGACCATTGGTATCCCGCACAGATCCAACATAGTTAAACACCAGCAGTGGTGCAACAAAGAACAAGAAATATTTGGGTGCCTGAACTGTTGTTTCACTGGGGTGTTTTGAAGGGGCCTCATCATTATCCAGAAGATTTTCACTTCTTACGCGGCAGTTGTAAAGAGCAATCACAACTAAACCCGAGATTATAAACATAAAGGCAGAATCAAATTGAAATGTGAGTCGAGAAGGACAGAGGTGATATGTGGCTGAAAACAAGCCCTCAAAAACCAATGCCCAGGCCAAGGCATATGCCACAGAGTAATCATATGGCCTAAAATATTTGGCATATGTCCCTCTGACATTATATTTGTGACCAGATTTATTTACCTCAAAAGTAATTGCTTCCCGGAAGGAAAATGACAAGGCCAAAAAGATCCCATGAATGACATAGGGGACATTACTGAGCATGAAATTAGAGGGAAGGTCTGCTACAGCAATTGGCCTGTAACAAAGCTCATTGTAATAGCAGAGGTCACGATTTCCTTCCTCAATCATGTTTGACCAGCGTGCAATCACAAACTGGGCAGAGCCAACCATGAAACTGATGGCAAGAACTCCAGTCAAGTAGGGATATGTTTTTACACCTTGTTTAAACCATGCTATGCAGATAATTTCCATCCATCGCTTCAGAGGGATAGTCCTCCATGGTATTGGATCAGGCACATGTTCTAAGATCCCCTTGCTCGCAGTCCTTGCTCTCCCTTCAGCAGCAGTATTTTCCAAATGAAAAGGAACCTTGCACTCATCAAAGTCAGAGTTAAGAAAGAAATGAGCAAAAATGCTGATGGCAAGACCACCAAGTATAGCAACAATGCACATATATGCAGCAGGACGGGCTTTTCCAAGGGTGTCATATTTATATCCTTGAGTCACAGATACTGTCACCATCTTCTGTTGGTCACTATTTTTCTTAGTAAGGGAGCTGCGCAGTCCAATATACCAACGTCCTGTCATAATTTTGGGTCTTGAATACTGTGACAAAGTGATGCGTCCAGACTCTGTAAAGGTGAGTTGAATTGCTTGTTTTTCATCTTCAGAGCTCTTCTCAGCAAGTCCTTCACTTTGCGTTGCAAAACAGCTTTGCGACACCACCAAGACACATTCCATTTCAGCATCATCTGATGACACAGTGATTTGAACTAATCTTGAGAGCTGATCCTCTGCAATGTCAAATGTTTTGACTTCAGTTAAGCCATCAGCACGAACAGAAACATTGGCTAATTCACCAGGAGTTAACACTGAGTTATCCAACTCAATCTCTAATTTAAAAGATGCATTTGCAGGAGCTCCAAAGAACAGTAGGTCAAGATCCATTGTACTTAAGGGCTCTTGCATCAAAGACTGAGGGCAGGCATGAAAGTGATACTTCTGCAATTTATCTTGCAAGCCATTGCTCTGAGCTACCCCTACAAACAAGACATTCAAGTTTTCAAGAACCATAGAGTAGAGTGCACTTATGTTGCTTGTAGAATCAAACTCAGCTAACGTCACGCGAAGAATAGCTGATTTGCTGTGGCGTTTCACGTGACATTTTCTTGCATTATTGAAGTGTGAGGTCAAAGACCCATTCACTGTAACTGTGTTGCTTGTCAAGTAATGTGAATGGCCAAAGTCACAGACTACTTGGAAAGATGATTGGTTACTTGTTGTGGAAACACCCTCTAAAGAACAAATCACCAGCAAAATCAAGCTGAAGTTTTCAAAGAAGCCCATTATCTATCCTGGAAAGCTAATAAAAAGAAATTTCATTGTATCAGAAACTAAAAATTCTGGTGTTGTATTTACAATCTAAACTAAGCTATATATAATAATGATAGCTGTTAATAGTACATCAGATTTTTACATTTTGTGATTGACAAGTTGTTTCTGCACAGACTGGGTGGCAAAGGGTTCTTACATGATGGATCATTAAGGCCAGAATGAAAATGTGATGTGATTCATGAATTCATGAACCATGGTGAGGTGTGATTTGCCACCTGAAAGATATGTTACCCAAGAATTCTTTAAAAAACCTGGAGACTTCCCTGAGAAGAGAGACTTGAAGTTTTCCATTTGATATATATAAGGAATTTATCATTTCTATAAAATTTATGCATGAAACAGAATCAGGACTCCTTAGCTACCCTCCTTCAAGCAGAGAGTTTCTTCCTTTCTTCAAAGGTTACAATAAAAAAAAAACATTGATCATGTCCAAGAACAATTCTCTGCATGAAAGTCTCTAAAGAAAAGTAGCTTAAAGTTTGCATTACATCGTAACGTTTTGTTCAGATTGTACTTTGTGAGTTGAGAGATTTGTCAATATCACTGATGTCGTTGAAATCAGTAACTGTGGCGCAAAGCCATCACAAAATATCAAATGCACTAAGCATACTAAAATATCTCTAACAGTTTATAAAAAAATATTTTAAAATAATATTCAGATAAAATTGACGTGATAATAGGATTGCATTGCGCAACGTTTATTACAAACATTTGATGGCCACTTTAAAAAATAATTCAGTCCACAAAATGTGACACAATTTCTGACGACTGTAAATAAGCTTGCTGCTTTCGAAAAACATAAGTCGTGTTTAACGAAGGGTTCAAAGATCTTTGTTGTCCACCTCTAAAAAAGGATTTTGCCTCGAGGAAAAGGCTAATTTAAAAATGAATGATAAAAGATTCACTGATTCCGCTCTCATTTATAAAATCCTGATGGTTGTGGAATGGAATATGGCACTTCTTTAAATCTCTTGATTCTACGTAGGAGGAAACAAATATTTTTACCTTATTCAATCGACCAGACACAATGGCCATCTAATTCCTAAGGACCAGACAACGACGCCGGAAAACTACAGTGTACCGCACCGACAGTATGGATGAATAATTTATAATACCACGCTACAGCTTAGACTGTTTCGTTCGGCGAGTAGTTTCGCCATATAAGTCACAATCGAAGAGTAAATAAGATTATAACCAGGAACTTTTCATAGCTGAAAACATATCAATCAATTATATTTCCGTGTATTGCGTTTCACGGGTCTAAATTTAGCGAGACCTTATTAGCCTCCAGCTGAAATTAAGTAGAGACCTACTCTAACGACAAAAGCTTTATTAAACTATAAAGGAGGCAGCTGGATTGAAAACCAAACCGTATTCTCACAACAATCCATTCAGTACTCTGGCCAACGCGCAAGTAAGCACACGCATGCTACATCATTCTAGTATGACGTTGCAATATAGCACTATTGTCTCCGAAATCACCTACAATACAACGAAAGTATTGATTCCAAAATAATTGTGAACACTTACCTCAGATTACGCGAGAAACTATTAAACTAAATGTAGTAATAGCAACTGAAGGTATATCAGGTCAAAGTAGGTCAAATTCTGAAGATGACTCAAGGAGCGCACAAAAATCCCTTTATCGCTGAAAAAAACATATTTTGATTTCAGACAGCCACTTGGTGGCTCTAAGGCAATGTCACACTTCGCGTGACCGTTCGGTTTCTAAGTAAGGATGGTACAAAACATTGCTCGATTACCCGGTACACGAGGTACTTCAATATCAGAGTCGTTCCACGCTGATTAGTCTCGCTTACAAGGAACTATGGGTAGGGAATTTCTGGCACGAGGAACTTTCTTGAAATGGAACCCATATTTTGGATGCATATCAAGCTAGCATGTTTTTGTTTATCGATACATTTTATTTTTTTCGATTACTTGTCGCCAAACTACCACTTTAAAATTTTGTGCTTACCAGAAAAAACCGACAGACTGTATTTCGTCACCCTTACGTATCCTGTGGGGAAAACCCCGGGAATTCACAACACACCCCTAAAACACCCCGGGACGCTGAAGCTGACAGGTTACGTAAACGAATTTTGAATATTACAATGAACCCCAGGGGACTAATAGACATCCGCTGGAGAGGAAAAAATCTGACAACTGGAAAACACTGCCAAATTTGGATAAACGTCACAGAAATATTAATAAACGCCGCCCTCGAATAAACGCCGCAGATGATGCGCGGCGTTTATTTAAATAAAAGACTCAAAAAGCACACAGCGATCATTGCTTCGATCGAAGTTGGAAATTTTGAGTGAACCAGACACGAATTTCTTTTAATGTACCAGTTCTGATGTCGGGAAAGCATGTCCGACATTAGACGTTTAATCACTAAATGTATTGCAATAGTATTAACATGCAAATTGCGAAATTGAGAATAATATAAAAAATGACTTTTTAGACAAGCACTAAAACATGTTTCTGTTTTTTAAAATAAAATGCTCAGTTATCATACTATTGTTTGCAAGAAATAAATTGGATTTTAAATAAACGCCGCTCTTGAATAAATGCCTTACTGGAATCACGAAAAATTTAATAAACGCCGCGGCGTTTAATCGAATAGATACAGTATTCTATAGTTTTATCATTTTTCATATGCTAGTTGACTTTGCTTTATGATTTTTTAAGTTAAGAATTAACCCTACAAGACTCAGTTTTTCGAGCGAACATAAACGAGTTTTTCCAGCAAAATATTGATCTGGCGTTTCAAAAAAATATCAAAGAGGCAAATTTATGTTCTTGTTCTGAGACTGCGATTTGATTTTGAAAAAGAGTTGTTACACAAAACTCAATGCCTGATTAATCAGATGTTCACACCACCACCATGAACGTAACAGTTTTACCACAAATTTTATCCTTCTATCGACAATTGGAATATTTACGCTTGCACCTTTCGGTAAAGATTGCCTTAAAAAAGGCCAGTATTTATCAATGAAATCAAACATATTGCTACACAAATTAACTACAAAGGTCAGCTTTAATTGCACAATCAACAACAAAAGAAAAAGGCATTCACTGGTTTTCTTTGCTTAGGCAAAGGCGGCCCAAGGTCCAGCTTTGAGATGATCGTCATTTTATGCGACATAAGAGTTATGGCGAAATTATGAGAGTTTGTATGGGAATATTTACGACCACTTTTAGGAATAAAAAAATACAGTCAAATTCTTTATAGAAATACCTCACCTTACTTCCTCAGTGCATCGCTTGTTATCTGACTGCTTACTATGTTGAAAAGAACCCATTCTGACGAGTTATCCATTTCGAGGTTTACTTAACAAATAGAGAAGCCTTGACTGTGCTCTGTTCTGTTGTAAAGCACGCAGGAAGCGGCTAGAGCACGAAAGAAGTGTAGGGGGAAACACGTAGTTTCTCCGTTAAATTCCTCAAGAATTACTTTTAATTTTCAAAACAAATCTTATTTCCAAAGCGAACAACAGTCTCGTCAGCATGCTCTATACTCTCATAAAGCACGCTACAATAAGCCAATCAGAATTCCTGTTAGAATGGTTCAAATAATCTGATTAGCTGTACAAGACTAAAGCTGTCAAAAATGTCAAACCATCAAAGTTCAAATTCTGCAATAGTTTACAAACTAAAATAGCTCGGCATGTCGAATTTAACACTTTTGCCTGAAGTTTTTTAGTTTCTAATACAGGACCTGAAAGTGAAATGTTCAGTGAAATTCGGCCCAATCGTGGCTCACAAAAAAACGCAAGTTGTTTCACATTACAAGTAAAAAACAAACTGTTCAAGGCGAATGTATTATGAATGAACAACAGCCGAATTCACTAAGACAAAAAGATCGCTCGGAATGACAGCGCCGTAAAACTCGGTTGCAGTGACTGATCTGGCCTTCAACTCAACACATCGGAAAGGTAATCAGGACAAGCTCTTATTTTTTCACTCGAAGGGTAGTCGATTTAGTTCCTGAGGCTTGCTCCACTGCGATGACTGAAGATCGCCATGATTAGCTAGCCGCGATAGACCTTAAGTCGCTCTGACACCGTCATGATTAGTATGAATTTTAACAGTTATGCCAGGTTATATTTTTCATAATTCCTGTTTTTTTCTATTTGAAATCGAAACTTTATATACTATACAAGTGTTAGCTGTGTTTGATTTTTATTACCGTACGTAAACTCGCAATCTAACTGAGCGTGAAGACCGTTAAAAAAACTCGGACTGTCTATCTTGTTTTATCTTTGAGGATTTTTGTCTCTGCTCACGTTACAGTAACGTAAATTACTGCGCCTGGCATTTTTGCAAACCTTTGCTTGCTTGTTCCGAAATTTCACTTTTATTAACGAAAGAAAAGCTAGAAAGAAGTCCCGGAAAAGGTCGAACATAGTACGATTTGGCAGATGGCGTGACAGCTTTAGCTCAGTTCTATGCTCTATACTCTCATAGAGCACGCTCTTTCAACCAATGACAGTACGTGTTATATCCGGGCTTTATTATAATACGTACATAGGAGAAGCCTATTCTTATAATTTCGTCATGACTCAGGCCATGACTCTTATTTCGCAAGATGACCATTTGGGCCGCCTGTGGCCAAGGCAGAAATCCATTGTTCTCCGATCTCGCTGGAACAAAAAAATTTAGCCAAGGTAAATATTTGTCGGCCTGGAAAAATATCCTTTCAGTTCGTTGGCACAGAAAGGGAAACAGTTAAAATATCAACGTGCAAGGTTTATTGCATTTGGACACAAAGTACTCTTTGTGTCAGCTAGGCACATGGCGTGGTGTGTAACGCCACTTCGACAAACATCACATCATCACACCACTTTGAAAAGGTCGACAGTGGCACAGCCCTCAACCAATAGTTGTAATTGTACACCGTTTTGTTCCCTACTTAACATGTAATGTTATATAAGGTCGGTCTTTTACAATTACCGGTCATCTTGGTGCGAGCAGGTTTCCTTGCAGCGGTGAAAGAAGGAAGTTCGAAATGGAAAAGGCCGCAATTGTGTCCGTTTTAGCACTCTGTGTTATTGGATTTGGTTCAGGTTTTCATGTGTCGTACGATGATTGTGGTAAGCTTCATTCATTTTTATTTATGTGTAATTTCGCAACGAAGATCGAATTTCGACTTTCTCTACAGCTCTCAAATTGACTACCTTTGTGGCTGGTTCCAATGTAAAAAAAAAACTAACACGGTTTTGATAATTCCGCTCTACAATTAGTGAGCTGCATTTCATTGGATAAAGTTAAGAGAGTATTTGGAGACTTTGGGCGATGAAGCATGACTTCGTTGAATATACAAAGGAGGTCGTTGGAACGCTTGCATGTCCATTTTCGCCTTTACATAATGTTTCTTCCTGCAGGAAATACATTCCCTTTCTTAGAGCACAATTCATCCAAACGCAGGGAATCAAAGCCATTTCAGAAGCAGTATTAATCTAATTTAAAATCAAAGGGCGGTTTTCTACCTAGAATCAGACGAAGTGGGTGGTTTTTTGACGAACAAGAATGACGAACTCTCTGAGACGTAGCAAAAAGAAAAAAAAGGATAATAGAAAAGTATCTTATTTTAAACACAGAAAGAGGCAATTTTCTTTGTGTTACATGTGTTTGATTTACTTCAGGTGGGGCAGATGCTTTGTCCAAACTTGTCTTCGTGGACGTTGATCCTTGTATCAATCAGCCCGATCCGTGTAGCTTGAAGAAGGGAACTGAGGAAACCATCCAAGTACAGTTTGTGCCAAGTACGAAAAGTCCATCGGTTTAGGTCCTAGTGTTAAATAATGAGTGAAACAGGTCCTAGTGTTATATAATGAGTGAAACAATGAAACAAACTAAATAACTTTGTGGGAAACGAGCATACTACACAACGAGAATAGGCAAAAATTCCTAGCACAAATGTTTTTTTCGGTCTGATAAGTACGTTGAAACGACCCCAATGCGCTTTGTCAGTTACATGTCATTTGGATGGATCTGGAAAACGTAAATGCAATTAATCTTTTCCAAGACAAACAAAATTGCCAGGGCCCGTAGGGAGATCATTTTTCATAACTGTGCAGAGGCAAAGCGCGCGAATCATTTGTATAAGAAAGTTTTTCAAACCCTGCATATTTTCAGCGCGAAGGCCAGAACAACCGCATCTAATCAAAACAACCATTCTCTAAAAGTTTTTTTTTCTTTTAACTAAGTTTTTGGGCGGCAAAAAATTCAAAGCCCGGTTGAACTGTTTATAACAATCTTGGGCAATGAATTACCTTTTTTTGCGTTAAATTACCTCTCTTGTGTATTGTGTTATCAGAAATCTTCATTTGTCTCGGCTAATAGAAATGAACCATTTTTTAAGTGTGAAATGAAATGCAACATCAAATGATTACGCTAAAATTTCCGGTACAATTCTTTGTCCGAGATGAGTTTGGGACGACCTGTTAAGCCGTATATTACCATCGAAAGAAAATTACTGTAATTTAATATTTTCTAGGAGAGTTCCTCCGTTATCGATAAAAACATAGAATCTGACTCCCAAAGATAAAAAAATCTACAGTTAGTAGTCAAGATAGTTGTCTTTCTGGTGGATACATTTGAAATAACATTATAACATTTTTAAAAATTCATTTTATTTTTATTTCTCAAAAATAAATTTGTGGAATTAAACGCTCTTTATGGACAGAAAATACATTGCAAACAATAGGTTTTCTTTTGTTTTACAGAGGTGAACATTACGTCAGCCAAGACTGTGGTACATGGTAAAATCCCATACGTACCCATGCCGGTGTCCCAGCGGATTTGGACCCCCCTAGAATTGGACCCCCCGGTCCAAATCCGCTAGCGGATTTGGACTCCCCTCCGCGGATTTGGACCCCTTTAACAAAACTGAGTAAAAACATTACCATACATAACTTCCTAATAGAAATAATAAAAATTTAGAAAGTAGGCTTTCAAAGAAAGTTTTTTTTTCAGAAAGTAGGTTTTTATTTTAAAACATTCTCGTAGACGTGATCTTTTTCTCAGCATTGCGTCTCAATTTAAGGTTTTCGTTTAATTAACCTGCAGCTGTAAGTCTGTTGTTTACCTCTGGAATGAAAATGAAACGTAAATTTTGAAATCATTTGTTTGCTTGCCAGTTCTCTTGAAAAAGTGTGAAATATAAAATAATAACAACCGTTGAATGCGTGAAAGCTTCAATTATGATTGTTTTTTTTTTTTGGTTTTGTGAAATACCGATTGCTCAAATCTCGACTTCTAAACTTCCGACAACTTCAACAAAAAGCCTTTAGTCAACGCAATTTCTCGAATTAAGCTTTATTTTCACGAAGGTTCGAAAGAATCGGGAATTCGCTGTTCGTTTTCCTCAACTGATATGCGTTGCTCCGCCTACTTTAATTTTATACGGTTGAACAATTTACTTCTTTATTAAGTTATTCTGTTATGATGTTATTTTAGGCGCACCGTTAAATAAACATCGCGTTGCGTTTGTGCTACTTGCTACTTACCTCTTGAATGAAAGTAATTAAGTTAAACTTCAAGTCTTTTTAGCGCTCTTGTCAAGTTAAAAACAGAGTGTTTGGTAGGGTGAATTAACAAAAAGTAGATGATAGACAATAAGACACCGCTATATTCTAATTACATTGTTTTCTTTCCTTTTCTTTTTAATCTTTTTCTCGTCTAGATTCTTTTCTTTTTGAAATCTAGCGCTTTTCACCAGAAGCCTTGAAAAGCGTGTCTTTATGTACCGCAAGTGTGTAACTTTGAATCAAACGTTCTCATAATACTCTTTAACGCGTAAAAGTTATAGTTAGTGTTGCGCTTGGTCTGTTAAGCACCGACCATAAAAAAGTTATTTTCAGTGCGGTTATAAAATGTTTCACAACTTACTAACTGATAGAGCAAATATAAAAACGGTTTAACTCATTTAGTTAAACTTATTTATTGATATTGTTTTTTGTCTAGTCGAATGTTAACAAATTATCGGTATGAAGTGATAAACATGTACTAGACAATAGGTCGCTTTTAGACGATAATTACATTGTCTTGATATATAGAAATGTTAATAAGCGTGGAACGTGTTACAGCAATTATTCATTTATGTTATTGTTACTGTGTGCAGCACAATAAAGTTTAGTTTCTCCGCCTACTGCAAAGGTTTTATTTTACTTTTATTGTCTTCGCTATGTATAAAAGGGCACTCAATTCCACAAGTGTTATCATTACTTTTATGATTCATTCCATGAACGATGGCCGAAACGAAAACGTACAACGAAGTCTTTAACTATCTCCGCGATAACGAATATCCGATCGATTTTTCGAAAGACCAAAAGAGAAACTTGCGCAAGAAAGCGCTAAAATATGTTCTTGAAGATGGTGCGCTTTATTTCATTGGCCAGAAAAAAGGTGAGCCTAAAAGATGGGTTCATTGCCAAGACGAGCAGCAGAAGATACTGAGAGCTTGTCACTCTGACAAACTTGCTGGGCACTTCGGCCGTGACAAGACGAGAGAAAAGGTTTGTACAAAATTCAATGCTACTTGTCTTGAACTTTTAAATTGTGGAGACGATTTACTTTGTCAGTTATTAACTGTTGTGCTCCTGTTGTTCTTCCAGGTTACATCTCGGTATTATTGGGCTAGAGTGTTAGAAGACTGCGATGAAACTGTCAAGCGTTGTGATGTTTGCCAGCGTACCTCAAAGAAATTCGAAAAACTTTCTGCCCAGCTACATCCGATTAAAGTAAAGGACACCGTGTGGCATCGGATTGGTATCGATCTGGTAGGACCTCTGCCCGAGACGTCCCGTGGCAATAAGTACTTGATCACCTGTACCTGCTATTTCAGCAAGTGGCCAGAGGCAGCTCCTCTCAAAAGCAAATCGGCTGAAGGTATGTGGTATCCGATATTAAAATTAGTTGTAACGAACTGAGATTTGTGAACTCGAAAAAAGAAAAAGGAAAAGTACAATCTTTTGCCTAGTATCTTAACTCTGCTGTTAATAAATTGTTCAGAATTTATTTTCTAAGGAAATTATTCGCCGTCAGATTCCCATACAAACACAGTAAATTTGGGGCTGACATGTCAATCTACCCTAGAATGCAACGTGTGGCGCCATCTTTTTACGTATCGTGAAGGCTTTAAACCATAGAGTAGTCTTTTGTTTACACTTATTTCAAATTAAGACTTAACAAGAGTCATTACCTTATTACATTAACAGAGTTAGCAAACTATTTGAGTTAACACTCACGCAAACGGTAAACGTTTTTCTTTTTTTGTCTGCCATTAAGCGTGTGTGAGAGAAATGTAAAGGGTTCGCGTTTGTTATTAATTAATTTTTTTTCTCTTTTTACTATTTTCTGTGAGATTTTCTTAAGAATTCGATACAAATACACAAAAAATAAGCACAGCTCAAGTTTACTATGTTTATTCTTTCGGTTGTCATTACTGGTTGAAACGTCGCAATTCACAAGGGCCAAATGAAATAACAATTTGTCTAGAGTCGAGTTTAAAAAAGTTCTGCATTTGACTTAGCGTGTGTTCACTAACTGAAGTTAGATTGCTTAAGGGAATTCCCTTGAAATAAAACTGCTCCTAGACTTCATTCAAACTTTACCTATTGATTGTTAATATCGAGAAATTTTACCAAGAAGGTGTTACTTTTGAAAACATAAAATAAGCTTGGGCCTCAAGAACTTAAAACACGCGACACGCAACCATTAGGGAAACGACAGTCGATATATTTACAAACGAATCCGAAGCAAGGCCTCGAGTCAAAATTCAAACTCCGTTTGAACTCGACTTGCTTTAAGGAGGCTCGAAAGGGTTTTTAGCGCGCGCGCTCGCTTTTACTGCTCGCGTCAGCTTGGAATCCAAATTGCCATAAAAAATACAAGAAACCGGAAATGAAACGTGCGAAAAACATTTCTTTTTATTTCGAAAATTAACTCGGTGACTTACCTTGATTTTTTGCATGCGATTAACAATTAACATGCTAATTCAAATAAAAAAGTCAGCTTGGGCAGAAACTCTATTGTGGACTTCCTATTAAATTAATAAACGCTTTTTTCAATATAATTATATTTCCACAATACAGAATTTTCTAATATTCGCAGACAAAATTCAGAGCCAAGGAAGCTTTCACATAACGAAATAAAAATGGCAGGTCACCGACTTAGTTTTACAGATGAATGGCCAAATGATCTTAATCACTTTTCTGTAATCTTGTATCGTTTAACAAGCACTATAATAGCGAGAAACTCTTTCGAGCCTCCTTAATTGGCAAATATTTATCGGTCCTCTAGGTGTGGCGGATTTCTTGTACGACCTGATCACCAGATACGGAGTGGCGGAAATTGTGATGTCTGACCAGGGCCGAGAATTCGTTAACAAGGTTAACGAGGAGCTGTTTAAGTTGTGTGGCACGGACCACAGGATCAGTTCAGCGTACCACCCTCAGTCAAATGGCCTTGATGAAAGAATGAACCAGACGCTGACGAGAGCCATAGTGAAGTTCGTTAACGACAACCATGATGACTGGGATGTACACCTCAAGTCCATTCTGTTCGCCTATCGAACAAGTAAGAATGACTCCACCAAATTCACACCGTTCGAGTTGATGTTTGGTCGTGCAGCCGTGTTACCCATCGAGATGGAAATCAGGTAAAGTTAGGTTCTTATATTTTGGAGTATTTATTGGCAATTTAGGCTAAATAGGTTCTTCATTAGGTTCTTAATTTTTTATGAGAGAAACATAGTTATCGATTGCTATCATTTAATA